>NC_060196.1:14895842-15138342 GCF_021184085.1 Oncorhynchus gorbuscha | reverse complement strand
CAAACAGGCAAAACGTCAGTAGAGAGACAAAGTGGAGTTGCAATTCAACTTCTCAGACATGAGACATATGTGGCAGGGTCTACAGAAAATCACGGATTACATAGGGAAAATCAGCACGTCACGGACACCAAATGTCTTGCTCCCGGACAAGCTAAACACCTTCGCCCGCTTTGAGGATAACACAGTGCCACCAACACAGCCCGCTCCCAAGGACTGTGGGCTCTCAGTCTCTGTGGCCAACAACAGTAAGACATTTAAGTGTGTTAACTCTCGCAAGGCTGCTGGCCCAGACAGCATCACTAGCTGCATCCTCAGAGCATGCACAGACCAGCTGGCTGGAGTGTTTACGGACATATTCAATCTCTCCCTATCCCAGTCTGATGTCCCCACTTGCTTCAAGATGTCCACTATTGTTCCTGTACCCAAGAAAGCAAAGGTAACTGAACTAAATTACTATCACCCCGTAGCACTCACTTCTATCCTCATGAAGTGCTTTGAGAGGCTAGTGATCATATCACCTCTACCTTACCTGACACCCTAGGCCCACTTCAATTTGCTTATCGCCCCAATAGATCTACAGATCTACAGATTGCCATCACACTGCCCTATCCCATCTGGAAAAGAGGAATCATTACGTAAGAATTCTGTTCATTGACTATAGCTCAGCCATCAACACCATAGTACCCTCCAAGCTCATCATTAAGCTAAGTGCTTGGGTCTGAACCCCGCCCTGAACAACTGGGTATGGACTTCCTGACTGGCCGCCCCCAGATGGTGAAGGTAGGAAACAACACCTCCACATCGCTGATCCTCAACACTGGGGCCCCACAAGGGTGCATGCTCAGCCCCCTCCTGTACACCCTGTTCACCCATGACGGCATGGCCACCCAAGCCTCCAACTCAATCATTAGGTTTTCAGTAAACACAACAGCATTAGGCCTGATTACCAACAATGACATGAGAGCCGACAGGGAGAGGTGAGGGCCCTGGTGGAGCGGTGCCAGGAAAACAACCTCTCCCTCAACGTCAACAAAATGAAGGAGCTGATCATGGACTTCAGGAAACAGCAGAGGGAGCACCCCCCTATCCACATCAACGGGGCCGCAGTGGAGAAGGTGGAAAGCTTCAAGTTCCTCGGCGTACACATCACTGACAATCTAAAATGGTCCAGTGTGGTGAAGAAGGTGCCACCACCTGGTACGGCAACTGCACCGCCCGCAACCACAGGGCTCTCCAGAGGGTGGTGCAGTCTGCCCAACGCATCACCGGGGGCATACTGCCTGCCCTCCAGGATACCTACAGCACCCGATGTCACAGAAAGGCCAAAACGATCATCAAGAACATCCACCACCTGAGCCACAGCCTGTTCACACTGCTATCATCCAGAAGTTCAAGTCAGTACAGGTGCATCAAAGCTGGGACAGAGAGACTGAAAAACAGCTTCTATCTCAAGGCCATCAAACTGTTAAAAAGCCATGACTAGCCAGCTACCACCCGGTTACTCAACCCTGCACCTTAGAGGCTAAAGTTTGATTTGATTTGGGTTTCTGGTCCGGAGACTGAGATGGCCATTAGAATACTGTTGATTGTATGGCCAATTGAACCATTTATTTGTGGTTTTTGATGTGCACTTGGGGTTATTTTCTTGCTGCAAGATCCACTTGCGGCAAAGTTTTTAGCCTCCTGGCAGAGGCAACCAAGTTTTTGGCTAAAATGCCTTGGTACTGTGAAAAGATCATGATGCCGTTGACCTTAACAAGGACCCCAGCACCAGTGGAAGCAAAATAGCCTCAGAACATCAAAGATACACAACCATATTTTATAGTGGGTATGGGATTCTTTTCTGCTCATGCATTCTCATTTCGATACCAACCCCATCACTGGTGTGCGTGGCCAAAGAGCTCTACAAATGTCCAACAAATTGCCACTTGGATTAGAGCACAGGTGCTTTGGTCAGATTACATGAGAATTAGGTCTTTGGCCACGCACACCAGTGCTGCAAGTGGATTTTCCAGGAATACAATAACCTCAAGCACACATCAAAATCACGTTGACTCGGTACCGGTACTCCCTTTATATAGCCTCGTTATTGTTATTTTATTGTTACTCTTTTTGAATTGTTTTATTTAGTAAATCATTTCTTAACTCTTATTTTTCTTGAAACTGCATCATTGGTTAAGGGCTTGTAAGTAAGCATTTTACGGTAAGGTCTACCTACTCCTGTTGTATTTGGCATATGTGGCAAATAAAATGTGATTTGATTTGAAAATCCACAAAGAATTGGTTAATTAGCCATAGGAAATCAAAGATCTGGAAGGATTCTGTATGGAGGTATGGTCTAAGATCCCTCCCAGTGTGTTCTCCAGCTCATTTTTTTGTTTTAGAAAAAGGTTAAGTGCTGTTATCGTCATAAGGTGAGGTATTGAAAGGTATCGAAAAACGGGTGTAAATAATTTTGACCCCTTTTTGAGAGAGAGAAAAAAAAAAACCTGTTAAACAAAATTTATTTTTCCAAGCAATTGTATTAGTATAAAATAATAGAATTTCCCAATTTTGTGGAGCATACAATATAGCTCAGTGTTCGAATTATTTATTTTATACAGCCATTATTGCTCATCTGTATTAAGGGTGTCAATCATTTCGGACCCCACTGCATTTATACATGACATGTAAACAACTGATTTGACCTAACCGTATATAAATAATGAATAACAATCTATGATTAATAAACTATGTAATATAATCTGTTTGTTTATACTAGAGAGGACAGTCCTTACATAAACAGTTTTATAAGCTTATCATAAGTTGTTAACAAAGGCCTAATTTCTTCCTCTCCTTCTTGAACTCATCACTGATCTGAAATATTAGGGATATCTGAAAGCAAAATGTTTCCACCAGTCTTATCTGTCGTCTATACGTGGCCCTGGTTTACACTAAAAAGGGACATTAATATTGCCGCTACCTCGCTCTCCAACCAAGGTGCATGAATTGAGGAAGTGAAGAGAAAATTCAGCAACTCTTGGAAGAGTGTCAGTTGATAAAATGCCTTGTTATTGTTAAAACCAACATGTTTTGTCCCATATCCTTCTTCAGGGTCTACACTACATTATGTTCACCACACCAGCTATGTCAGATCGAGGATGACTTCCAAGTAGGATTTTACAGTTATTTTACAAGTATTGAAATGAGGCCTGCTGGGTCTACTGAGGGTTTCCAGTAGGTACTGTATATTAACCATTAGTGGAGCAAATTCAAAACTGACCCCAGATCAGTGTCTAGGGGCAACTTTACCATACACCGGTAGTTCTGTACCTCAGTATTGTTTGGATCAGGAGTGAAGGCTGCAGTTCCAGCTCCGTCCGCCAGGAGGAGCCGTGTGCTCTCTAGCAGGTGCCCCAGCCGGTCCCTCACTGTTTTCTTCTGGCTCTCGTATTCGGTCCTGTTCCTGTCGTTTCCCACCCCCTCTTCCCGGCCAATGGCCTGCTCCAGGAGGTTCCGGCACTGTTGCAGGGCGGAGTAGAGGCGCCACAACATGTCATTCGGCGAGAGCTGGGAGGAGAGCGGTGGCACGGTCACCAGGCGGTCCCCGCCGCTGGTGAGTTCCTCGGCGAACGTCTCCTTTTTTCTCTGAAGTGGGGAGTGAGGAGGAGGGATGGAGAGAGTGTGGAGGTGGAGAGGAAGAAGAGGATGATAGGCGTGTAAAGAAAAAACACATTAGCAGCGTTTAAAAGTACATTTCCATGACGGTGAGTGGAGAAAAACTAATGTTTTAGTGCCCAACCAAACTGTTACGGGGCAAGGCAATCAACCACACATGATCAAAGTCAGGTATAACCCAACGATTAGTGCACAACCAAACTCAATGTGCTAATGCAACTCAAAGGCAGCACTGCTAATCCGGTTCTCTAAAAGAGACGAGACATACACGACCAAAGGTATACTGCTTAAGTGCCACGACCATATTTTGTTCATCAAATATAAAGTACTAATCATAGCCTCAACAAATTTGGAAAGTGTTCCAAAGACACCACTTTTTTGTATTTTGCAATTACCACCATGGACACCACGTTTAACTGCTCCGGAGGCTGAGGTTGTCAGAATATGGACACCGTAGTAAATGGAAGCTGTGGCCATGAGAAATGTATATATGCATTAAGTCACTCATTCCGAGTTAGCATTTAAACCAAACTGCTTGTGCAATGGTTGACGAAGTACAAAAGAGCTGACCTAAAGGACTGTGGCAGTAAATAACCTGTTTGCGCATTTTCCAATGGTAATCTAGCAATTTTCCCTGATTAGCAACAACTGGCAAATGTTTGAACCCTATTGTGGTTTGGATTAACATCCGCCCTGGCCCCATTGGAACAGAGGTTAGTGGTTCAACTGGATAGCTGGTTCAACCAGAACCAACATTCCCCAACTTCACTCCAGGGGGACTTACAGGCAGGATGTGTGACATCATAGGTGTCGAGTCTGTGTGAGAGAGAGCGAGAGAGAGTGAGGTTGGAAGTTATTATATTCTATTGCATCTATATCAGAGTATAGTGAGAGAGCTGTGACTCCATTGAGTACCTGGCCCCCGGTCACGACATTATACCAAGGTGCTAACATTCTGACCACCGTGAAAATGATTCTGTGCCTGTGCGTTAGAATGATTACCGTGTAACATTCATCAGGCAGCTCTGCTTATGCAAGAGCAATGGTCAAGTAAATGTAAATGTGTATATAGGTTTGTAATAGGCAGCTAGAGAGGAAGCAGTGGAGTGAGCTATGAACTTTGAGGGATAGGCATATATTGTATCGAACTGTCTAGAGGGAGAGGCAAAGGTACGGCAAACCAGAGACGGCAAGCTCTTCACTGTCATGATCTATTACAATACATTATTACGAGTAATGACTGTGCGGTGATCGATAAGTTGGAAACCATTAGTATATTTGTGGGCTGTATCGTGAATAAATGCACATAGACCGCAAATGTATACAGTGGGGCAAAAAATGATTTAGTCAGCCGACAATTGTGAAAGTTCTCCCACTTAAAAAGATGAGAGAGGCCTGTAATTTATCATAGTTACACTTCAACTATGACAGACAAAATGAGATTTTTTTCCCCCAGAAAATCACATTGTAGGATTTTTGATGAATTTATTTGCAAATTATGGTGGAAAATAAGTCTTTGGTCAATAACAAAAGTTTATCTCAATACTTTGTTATATACCCTTTGTTGGCAATGACCGAGGTCAAACGTTTTCTGTAAGTCTTCACAAGGTTTTCACACACTGTTGCTGGTATTTTGGCCCATTCCTCCATGCAGATCTCTTCTAGAGCAGTGATGTTTTAGGGCTGTTGCTGAGCAACACAGACTTTCAAAGATTTTCTATGGGGTTGAGATCTGGAGACTGGCTAGGCCACTCCAGGACCTTGAAATGCTTCTTACGAAGCCACTCCTTCGTTGCCCGGGCGGTGTGTTTGGGATCATTGTCATGCTGAAAGACCCAGCCACGTTTCATCTAGCTCCAACTCCAAAAAGTTCTGGGACACTGTGAAGTCCATGGAGAACAAGAGCACCTCCTCCCAGCTGCCCACTGCTCTGAGGCTAGGAAACACGGTCTCCACCGATAAATCCATGATTATCGAAAACTTCAATAAACACTTCTCAACGGCTGGCCATGCCTTCCGCCTGGCTACTCCAACCTCGGCCAACAGCTCCGCCCCCCACGTAGCTCCTCACCCAAGCCTCTCCAGGTTCTCCTTTACCCAAATCCAGATAGCAGATGTTCTGAAAGAGCTGCAAAACCTGGACCCGTACAAATCAGCTGGGTTTGACAATCTGGACCCGCTATTTCTGAAACTATCTGCCGCCATTGTCGCAACCCCTATTACCAGCCTGTTCAACCTCTCTTTCATATCGTCTGAGATCCCCAAGGATTGGAAAGCTGCCGCAGTCATCCCCCTCTTCAAAGGGGGAGACACCCTGGACCCAAACTGTTACAGACCTATATCCATCCTGCCCTGCCTATCTAAAGTCTTCGAAAGCCAAGTCAACAAACAGGTCACTGACCATCTCGAATCCCACCGTACCTTCTCCGCTGTGCAATCTGGTTTCCGAGCCGGTCACGGGTGCACCTCAGCCACACTCAAGGTACTAAACGATATCATAACCGCCATCGATAAAAGACAGTACTGTGCAGCCGTCTTCATCGACCTCGCCAAGGCTTTCGACTCTGTCAATCACCATATTCTTATCGGCAGACTCTACAGCCTCGGTTTTTCGGATGACTGCCTTGCCTGGTTCACCAATTACTTTGCAGACAGAGTTCAGTGTGTCAAATCGGAGGGCATGCTGTCCGGTCCTCTGGCAGTCTCTATGGGGGTGCCACAGGGCTCAATTCTCGGGCCGACCCTTTTCTCTGTGTATATCAATGATGTTGCTCTTGCTGCGGGCGATTCCCTGATCCACCTCTACGCAGACGACACCATTCTATATACTTTCGGCCCGTCATTGGACACTGTGCTATCTAACCTCCAAACGAGCTTCAATGCCATACAGCACTCCTTCCGTGGCCTCCAACTGCTCTTAAATGCGAGTAAAACCAAATGCATGCTTTTCAACCGATCGCTGCCTGCACCCGCATGCCCGACTAGCATCACCACCCTGGATGGTTCCGACCTTGAATATGTGGACATCTATAAGTACCTAGGTGTCTGGCTAGACTGCAAACTCTCCTTCCAGACCCACATCAAACATCTCCAATCGAAAATCAAATCAAGAGTCGGCTTTCTATTCCGCAACAAAGCCTCCTTCACTCACGCTGCCAAGCTTACCCTAATTAAACTGACTATCCTACCGATCCTCGACTTCGGCGATGTCATCTACAAAATGGCTTCCAACACTCTACTCAGCAAACTGGATGCAGTCTATCACAGTGCCATCCGTTTTGTCACTAAAGCACCTTATACCACCCACCACTGCGACTTGTATGCTCTAGTCGGCTGGCCCTCACTACATATTCGTCGCCAGACCCACTGGCTCCAGGTCATCTACAAGTCCATGCTAGGTAAAGCTCCGCCTTACCTCAGTTCACTGGTCACGATGGCAACACCCATCCGTAGCACGCGCTCCAGCAGGTGTATCTCACTGATCATCCCTAAAGCCAACACCTCATTTGGCCGCCTTTCGTTCCAGTTCTCTGCTGCCTGTGACTGGAACTAATTGCAAAAATCGCTGAAGTTGGAGACTTTTATCTCCCTCACCAACTTCAAACATCAGCTATCCGAGCAGCTAACCGATCGCTGCAGCTGTACATAGTCTATAGGAAAATAGCCCACCCATTTTCACCTACCTCATTCCCATACTTTTTTTATACTGTTTTTATTTATTTATTTTTCTGCTCTTTTGCACACCAATATCTCTACCTGTACATGACCTGATCATTTATCACTCCAGTGTTAATCTGCAAAACTGTATTATTCACCTACCTCCTCATGCCTTTTGCACACATTGTATATAGATTGCCCATTTTTTTTTCTACTGTGTTACTGACTTGTTAATTGTTTATTCCATGTGTAACTCTGTGTTGTCTGTTCACACTGCTATACTTTTATCTTGGCCAGGTCGCAGTTGCAAATGAGAACTTGTTCTCAACTAGCCTACCTGGTTAAATAAAGGTGAAAAAAAAAAAAAAAAATCTTCAATAAACTTGCTGATGGAAGGAGGTTTTCACTCAAAATCTCACGATACATGGCCCCATTCATTCTTTCCTTTACACGGATCAGTCGTCCTGGTCCCTTCGCAGAAAAAACAGTCCCAAAGCATGATGTTTCCACCCCCATGCTTCACAGTAGGTATGGTGTTCTTTGTATGCAACTCAGCATTCTTTGTCCTCCATACACGGCGAGTTGAGTTTTTACCAAAATGTTATATTTTGGTTTCATCTGACCATATGACATTCTCCCAATCTTCTTCTGGATCATCCAAATGCTCTCTAGCAAACTTCAGACGGGCCTGGACATGTACTGGCTTAAGCAGGGGGACACGTCTGGCACTGCAGGATTTGAGGATAGAGGAGCCTCTTAAAGAAGAAGTTACAGGTCTGTGAGAGCCAGAAATCTTGCTTGTTTGTAGGTGACCAAATACTTATTTTCCATCATAATTTGCAAATCAATTCCTAAAAAATCCTACAATGTGATTTTCTGGATTTTTTTTTCTCATTTTGTCTGTCATAGTTGAAGTGTACCTATGATGAAAATTACAGGCCTCTCTCATCTTTTTAAGTGGGAGAACATGCACAATTGCCCCACTGTATATGTTGAGTAAAAGATAAAAACATTTATATTTCTTTGTTATTTACTTTCAGTTTCAGTGTTAGGGACAGAAAGAATCCTATGTGTGGGATGCTCGGAGACATGTATGTGTTGTATAGTTTTAAGTTTTTTGGGATGTCACTTCTTGCACTGTGGGGAAGTAATGCATAAGGGCCAATTCCATGGTAACGTAATTACGCTTTGACTCTGATTTTTCTCTTAAAAATGTATGCCAAACCAAAACCATTGATTTCAAAGTTGAACAAACCATTTGATTCTATGCACAAGGACTAGTTTGAACAATTTACACAGAAAAGTTCCCAAAATCACATTTGCTGGAAGAACTGTGCAGATGCAAAGTTTGGTAACAGAATTACAATAAAGTTTCCCTCGGGTGTTTAAGCACATTTTCCAAAAACGATCGTTTAATATTAAGTTGAAAATATTTCTGCAGAAATAATGGGGTGTCACCTACGAAATGACACTTTTGAGTTTGAAAAAACATATATTTTGGATATTGAACTACAGTACGCGAAATAGATTTACCTCCGGTAACAGAATTACATCATGGGTCCCTGATCTGTGGTGTACAGAAAGGCATAATTATGCACATGAATATCATTCCCTTCATGGTGATGTATCCTGAATAGCTACACAGGTAGAAATATGCAATATTCTTATTTTTCATATTTGGTTATTATTCTACAATACTGAACATTATACTGTACTCTACTCTAGTGTACTCCTCTGTACTGAACTCTACTGTGCTGTACTGTGATGTCCAAACTTTTGAAACATAGACGTCTATGATTGGTTCAGATTTGGTCCAGCCATGGAAGTCCGGTGTTGGTGGGTGTTCAGTGGATGAGGATACTTGTTACTGTAAATGGAAAGAGGGTAGGGGGTTGGTGTCATGGTAGGTCTCAGGAGAGTGACATTAACTGGAGAGAGAGAGATACCACAGTGTGCCATCACAGCAGCAAGATTTGTGATCTGTTGCCACAAGAAAAGGGCAACCAGTGAAGAACAAACACCATTGTAAATACAACCCATATTCATGTTTATTTATTTTCCTATTTGTACTTTAACCATTTGCACATCGTTACAACACTGTATATATACATAATATGACATTTTAAATGTCTTTATTATTTTGGAACTTCTGTGAGTGTACTGTTCATTTTTATTGTTTATTTTACTTTTGTTTATAATCTACTTCACTTGCTTTGGCAATGTTAACATATGTTTCCCATGCCAATAAAGCCCCTTGAATTGAATTGGATTGAGAGAGGCAGAGACGGAGAGCAGCAGAGAGGAAGCGTGAGAGGGAGGGGTTGTCCAGTCTTGCTTTGACCACCAGATGACAGAAAAATAACAGTTATGAGCTAAACATAGCAGTATACCAGTGGAAGGGAGGACAGTAGCAGGTGACCCAACTGTCTTCAAGATATGTGGTTTTGGTAATAGAATTACAAGGCACACGACAATGTTTCTTAAACTTACCAAAATATTTTCTCCAAAACTAAATAGAAAAGTGTTGACATTAGTTGGCAGGGGTCTTTACTTCTGCATTGTTGTGTTTTGGTGTATCTCTGTCTTTTTAAGAGGTTAGATGCTGTCTAAGACCCCGTTTCCATCTGTTTTCCATTTGACATGCTCCTATGCACTTTACATGTTGGTGTTCATGGGTCCGTTAAAATGGAAATGCCCTAAGGTGGTGGGTCAGGTCATAGGTTAGGTTAGGTTTAAAGGTAGACTCAGCGAGATGACGTAGATGCACGAAGTGAACAGTAGTAGTGGGAACCTTTTTGCGACAATCAGGAGCGTTGAAGCGCGAGGCTAAACTTCTCTGCTGTTTTGGTCCCGTAGCTACCACGTTGTAGCGCAAATATGATGTGTGACTGTGTATGAGCATAGTCTTGCATCATGCTCATCTCAGTGGGCACGTTCGAGCTGATCATTTTTGTCAAGTTGGTGACAACTTGTCTGACTTGCGCCTACCTGTCGACTGCATGAACTTTACAAAAATCATGTGATCAAAGGGCATGAGGTTTTGACTGCAGTTGCTCTTCACCAACTTCATCCTGTAGCCACCTCCTGCATTGTGAAGGCTCTATTGTCAACCAATCATTAGGGTGTTCTTGTTTGACCCATGTGACCAAAAACAAGAACCAATTTGCCATGATTTCTGTGTACAGTGGATATATCAAATAAATGTGATATTTGAGGCTCTCTCACTCTCTACTTTATTGTACAATGTGTACACACACAATATTATATTATGATTTCAGTTTGTGTGATATGGGGGTTAGATATATGTTTATTTCAAAATTATAAAGAAAACATTTTATAATCAATGGCAACACTGTCATGTTGTTTTGAGCCTTGCTGTTGGAAAAACATATTAGTGTCCTATTTTCATTTGTCACAGATGCACCTCCCCTGCCTTACTCCTCGACTTGCATCTACTGTCAGATGCTTTAGCCTTACAACTCAAACACGCCCAATATGGTGCTGTTTGTGGCAATGTCATCTTGCTGAGTCTACCTTTCAGTTATAAAGTCAATCTCAATGTGAACCATCAGATTCAAAAGCTTGAAACCACTATAACAAATGATTGAAACCCCCATTCGATTTTTGCCCCCATTTTATTTTATTTTTAACTGAACATAATTCATTAAGGTTTGTATTTATTTTAATTAGTCTTGGTGTCAAAGATAATAATTTCAGTAAAGTTGTAGTTTTTCAAACGGGGTTGTTCAATATTTTACTTCGGTAAAAAAAACATATATTATATATATATATATGTGTTTCACACGTCTTTTTTTTATTATAATCTTAGTAGAGACCTTATTGCCTAATAGGCTATTGGGGTGGTGATTCAAAAGCATTGTCTTATAGTTAGTTGGGTGATAGATAACGGTTACATTCGTAACCGCTTCCCTTCCTCCCAGCAAAGAGCCCGAGTCCGCAGGTTGAGGTGTGTGCGCATTGGAGATGGATTTATCTGGCTATTTCGCGGGAAATAAGAATACTGTGATCATTCGCACCCCATCATTCACATAGTGTCATTCATTGAGTGAAAAAGCGATGCACATGGAAAAACGTGCATGTCCGGACATCGACCCGTGCGCCAGAAAATCGCCTACCTCTGTCATTGTTTTTATATGGGGCGTGCATGACTATTCACATATTCACTCCCCCTCCCTATCCAGCTACACTCCTGGACCACCAGTCCTGGATCGGATGCCGCACACACAATCAGTCAATACATGTCCATGCATCAACACATTTCCATATCCCAGTCTTCCATATCCCTTGCGTAGGCTTGAATACTGGCCAGATGACATGTTTTGTCAAGTAACCGGTAGGCCTAATAACAGGTTAAAAATTGCGAAGCAAAATGCACTAGCCTGTCCAGACTTCACCCACTCTAGGCTGCACTCGAATACATACTTACATACAGTTCCAATAAGAGGGTGCATTCATGGTGCAACTGCTCAGCAACAGCAGCTGCCCTCGCAGTTCGAGACTGTTCCGAAACAGTCCCTCTTCTTGTCCGTGTCCCTGACATATTCAGTAAAGAAGCAACAGACAGGCACCGGATAGCGTTAACGTTTTTTTTGTGTTTTTTTTTACCTTCTCTTATGTCTACTAGTTCTCCTGTTTCATATTCTTTAAAGATAGACAGCCAACAGGAAGCGCGTCTCGGTCTTTCCTCACGCTGTAACCAAGCCACTTAATTAATAACCTTTCTAAAAATGAATTCCTTCCCTAACTTCCACAACTTTACCCCCTTGTGTTACTATGTTACAGTATTAATGTCCTTGTCTAGTGCCACTCCTCCCCTTCCCTTGGGCGGTTTATGTCAGGCAGGCATGTGGAATTTAACGGGAGAACTAAAGCGGAGGCGTGTGAAGGGGAGGAGTCGCACGTTGGTGAACTTTATTGATACATGAAGAGTTTAAACGAATTAGCTTGACAGAATTACGAATCCATTCACCAGGACTAGTGATGTGTTGATTTTCTAGTCGTTACTAGGAAAGTCGGAAATGTCAGACTTGCTCATTGCGTTCTACCAGGTAGCAAGTATGACATTTCCGATTTTCCTAGTACCTACTAGCACACCATTGTGGTATAGGCTATATCAGGGGAAAGTCCTCAAAGCAGCAGTTTACTGCATAAAAAAATAAAAATCAGTTAATTTGATGATCAAGTATAGTTTTATTATTAGGTTATTGTGTGGCTCTATAGTTATTGCTTGTCAATAACCGGAAATGGGGTTATAACCAAATCATCGGCTAATATGCATATGCCTAGAAAATAGCAACATTTGTAAACAGTTGAGTGCATGTTTTTTTACATTTCCCTAAATGTTCTATATTGTTGCACTTTCGGGATTAGTAACATTGTTGTAGATCGCGGGGGATAGAGGGAGCCTGTTGCATATACTGAATTATTAGAGAAATTACGAGGGCTAAAAGTTTACAAAAGGGTTGGTGTGGTATGTCTGTAAACATCTAAAATGCGTTGGCATTAATAGCCTACAGCCAGAAACAAACAAATAACTTTTAAATGAAAGACGATAAATAGTTTAGAATAATGTAACAGTTGATTATGTAATTTTGTTAGGACCAATGTGAAATCAACTTTATATTATATTGAAGCATTGGGTGTGACATATAACACCTTGAGCTATATATGAGGTGTACTATTTCTGTGTAATTCAAAAGCTAAAATCACGCTAAACCAGTTCAATTGGAATTTTAGAGGATTAAATGTATTAACAAAAATGTCAGACGTTTTTCTTCCAAAATGTCAATGTATTTTTTGTTGTTGTCTAGATTGGCAACATTCAGGTATGTTCCAAAGTGAAATACCACTCCGATACTCAGGGTGGCATAGTGTCCACTTCAAACAGTAAGCCATTTTGACTCATACATGCGCTTTCCTTATTAGCGTCATGGCAGCAACTTTAGCGCACCAACAACAACATTGACTTCTGGTGTTTCGATTTTACCTTCAAAATCAAAGTCTGCAGTAAAACGCTATGTGTATGATACAAAATCAATCCGTAAATAACATTATGTTTCTTATGTAAAACGTTTACTTCCAGTCTTGTTTATGTTTACTTCCAAAAAGCTAAATCATAAGAAGTGTTGCTGGACTTTTACTGTGGTCAAAGAGCTTAAAATGGGGTGCCTGGACACTATACAGTTAAAATATAGCACTATGACATAGGACGCATACAGTATACTGTCATACCTTATAATGTAAAAGACACATATCTTAATCTTCCTTCTGGGAGTACACTTTAGAATAAATACAACATACAATATGTTTATTCAAAAAGTCAAGAGAGATGCAAGTAAATTTGGTCCCAAAAAATTATACTTTATTCATAAGAAATATCACATTGACATTGAACTAATACAATTGGTCATCAACAGTTACAACTTTGAAATGAGTTTCAAGTTTTGTCACGTGCACACGTAAAGTGAAGTGCTGACTTGCTAGCTCTTTCCCAAAAATGCAGTACTCAATATTAAATAGTATGAAGTCGATTTTCTTTAAAACACACGAGAAATAAGAAAAACACGAAAGTAAGCTATATACAGGGTCAGTACCAGGGACACTGGAGTGGTTAAGGTAGATATGTACACGTAGGCAGGGGTAAGGAGAAAGTGACTGGTAGCAGGACAAATAATAACATATCAACATAGCAACAGCATAAAGGCACCCTCATACTAGGTTTGGTTTGCTTCTACCAGAACTCGGCTAGGCAAAGCGAACGTCTGTGCCTCGCATATTCCCTTAAAAAGACATTTGTTTGTAAAACGAGAAGAAAAATGGCAATATTACGGTTTGTCCCTCTTGAGACGACGTACCAATAACATAGCCATAACACTTCCTCAAAATATTTCTAATCGATCAAAGATAAATAAAGGCTTTTAGTGGTGGGTGGGTGTGCTGGTGTGTGCATGCATGGTGATGAGTGTGTATGTCTATGTGTGTCGGTGTCAGTGTGTGTGCAGGAGTGTCAGTACATACATGTGTGAGTGTGTGCGTAGAGACCCGTGAGTGGCATATGGTGCAGATAGTCAGTGCAGATAGACTGTGGGTGAGGATGGCCAGCTATTTTCTAGCTGTTCAAAAGTCTCAGTGCCTGGAGTCACCATTATATTCAATGAACCTGATATATACACATACTTACATAACATTGTATGCAATAATCTTTTTTTCTGATAATTCTTACAAAATCTCATGTTGTTGTGAATGAATTCATTGATGTTATCTCCAAATA
The DNA here is from genome assembly GCF_021184085.1 of Oncorhynchus gorbuscha. Taxonomy (NCBI): domain Eukaryota; kingdom Metazoa; phylum Chordata; class Actinopteri; order Salmoniformes; family Salmonidae; genus Oncorhynchus; species Oncorhynchus gorbuscha. The sequence continues at coordinate 15,123,737 of NC_060196.1, read as the reverse complement.
GGACTGCTTAAGTGAACACACACACACACACACACACACACACACACACACACACACACACACACACACACACACACACACACACACACACACACACACACACACACACACACACACACACACACACACACACACACACACACACACACACACATAGGGACCACAACAACTTCCATCTACTCCTCTCTTCACCATACGGAGCAGCACCTAGACCAAACCCTTAACCTACCCTTTACCCTAAACCGGGTTTGTATCCTAACCCCAATCCCGCCCCTTACCCTAAACCGGGTTCGTATCCAAATCCCAACCCTACCCTCCCCATACATCACTATTTGCATTCTTTGAGCCCACCCCTGTCTTTAATCATGTTTTGTATAGTCTGATGTTTTGTTTTGACTCCTACTATGTTCTTTTTCTTTTCATTTCTATAATTGTGAAGTGACTTTGGGTCCTTGAAAAGCACCAAGTCCCATGCATTACCATCTACCTGAGCTTTGAAATTCCCACAATGATTAGAACATTCATATTTCAGAACAATGTCCACAACCTTTCCATGTAATGCCAAATACTGTAGAGACATTTCTGTAGTGAGTGAAGAATGTCCTTCAGTTCTTTCTCATACTGCTTTATGGAGTCCATTATTTTAACACTCATTGTAATACTATTGCAATCACATTACTTTCTTCTTCATGTTTATAGCTATGGCCATCCAATGTGCTTTCAAATGTACAGGTATTGTAAAAAAAAATGTAAACACCACCAATTGCGTGATATGCGAGGTACCTTAAGCAGAACATTATCCTCTCAGAACAGAAATTCTGGTGACTGTCGGCACATCAACACAACGTGATCCTCCAAATGAGATTTTATAAGATCAAGGTACACATCAATTTAGTGTTGTGTGGGTGTGTGCGTGGTGATGAGTGTGCATGTGTGTGTGTTTATATGTGTGCAGGAGTGTCAGTGTAGGCATATGTGACTGTGTGGGTAGAGACCCGTGAGTGGCAAGTAGTCAGTGCAGATAGACAGTGGGTCAGGCTGGGCAGCCATTGCCTAGTTTTTCAAAAGTCTCAGTGCCTGGAGTTATTGGCTGTTCAAAAGTATCAGTGCTTGGGGATAGAAGGTGTCTCAGAGACTGTTGGTCCGAGACCCAATGCTCCGGTACCGCCTATATGATCCATGAATCAGTCCAAAACCAAAGTCCAAGAAGCAAACTTTTTGATTTAAAAAATAAATTAATAATAATAATAATAAAAATACATAAAACAGCTTTTGATTGATTGCGACCAAGGTGGGTTTAAGAAAATTGTTGGAAGGCATAGCATAGAAGGTCGACGACATCCGATCCTCGTTTGCTAAGTCAAACGACACCGCTGGTTCTGCTCACACTGCCCTACCCTGTGCTCTGACCTCTTTCTCCCCTCTCTCTCTAGATGAAATCTCGCGTCTTGTGACGGCCGGCCGCCCAACAACCTGCCCGCTCGACCCTATCCCCTCCTCTCTTCTCCAGACCATTTCCGGAGACCTTCTCCCTTACCTCACCTCGCTCATCAACTTATCCCTGACCGCTGGCTACGTCCCTTCCGTCTTCAAGAGAGCGAGAGTTGTACCCCTTCTGAAAAAACCTACACTCGATCCCTCCGATGTCAACAACTACAGACCAGTATCCCTTCTTTCTTTTCTCTCCAAAACTCTTGAACGTGCCGTCCTTGGTCAGCTCTCCCGCTATCTCTCTCAGAATGACCTTCTTGATCCAAATCAGTCAGGTTTCAAGACTAGTCATTCAACTGAGACTGCTCTTCTCTGTATCACGGAGGCGCTCCGCACCGCTAAAGCTAACTCTCTCTCCTCTGCTCTCATCCTTCTAGACCTATCGGCTGCCTTCGATACTGTGAACCATCAGATCCTCCTCTCCACCCTCTCCGAGTTGGGCATCTCCGGCGCGGCCCACGCTTGGATTGCGTCCTACCTGACAGGTCGCTCCTACCAGGTGGCGTGGCGAGAATCTGTCTCCTCACCACACGCTCTCACCACTGGTGTCCCCCAGGGCTCTGTTCTAGGCCCTCTCCTATTCTCGCTATACACCAAGTCACTTGGCTCTGTCATAACCTCACATGGTCTCTCCTATCATTGCTATGCAGACGACACACAATTAATCTTCTCCTTTCCCCCTTCTGATGACCAGGTGGCGAATCGCATCTCTGCATGTCTGGCAGACATATCAGTGTGGATGACGGATCACCACCTCAAGCTGAACTTCGGCAAGACGGAGCTGCTCTTCCTCCCGGGGAAGGACTGCCCGTTCCATGATCTCGCCATCACGGTTGACAACTCCATTGTGTCCTCCTCCCAGAGCGCTAAGAACCTTGGCGTGATCCTGGACAACACCCTGTCGTTCTCAACTAACATCAAGGCGGTGGCCCGTTCCTGTAGGTTCATGCTCTACAACATCCGCAGAGTACGTCCCTGCCTCACACAGGAAGCGGCGCAGGTCCTAATCCAGGCACTTGTCATCTCCCGTCTGGATTACTGCAACTCGCTGTTGGCTGGGCTCCCTGCCTGTGCCATTAAACCCCTACAACTCATCCAGAACGCCGCAGCCCGTCTAGTGTTCAACCTTCCCAAGTTCTCTCACGTCACCCCGCTCCTCCGCTCTCTCCACTGGCTTCCAGTTGAAGCTCGCATCCGCTACAAGACCATGGTGCTTGCCTACGGAGCTGTGAGGGGAACGGCACCTCAGTACCTCCAGGCTCTGATCAGGCCCTACACCCAAATAAGGGCACTGCGTTCATCCACCTCTGGCCTGCTCGCCTCCCTACCACTGAGGAAGTACAGTTCCCGCTCAGCCCAGTCAAAACTGTTCACTGCTCTGGCTCCCCAATGGTGGAACAAACTCCCTCACGACGCCAGGACAGCGGAGTCAATCACCACCTTCCGGAGACACCTGAAACCCCACCTCTTTAAGGAATACCTAGGATAGGATAAAGTAATCCTTCTCACCCCCCCTTAAAATATTTAGATGCACTATTGTAAAGTGGTTGTTCCACTGGATGTCATAAGGTGAATGCACCAATTTGTAAGTCGCTCTGGATAAGAGCGTCTGCTAAATGACTTAAATGTAAATGTATATTGGGGGTAACATAAACCTATAGCAATATGATTTTACTAGGATACTGCCTCACTTTTAATAATAGTTTTCACTCTATAACCCAATATGTACTTTATAGGCCTATAGTGTATTGCATTGGAACCAATGGTGTGGGTAGAGTAGAACGTGTGGCTGGGCATATAGATTCTACAGATACCAGTGAAGAGTCCCAATCCCACTTTTACTTCGGCACGTAGAATAGTTCTCTATAAACCAATATGTATTTCATATACAGCGTTGCATTGGGGGCATTTATTTGACCTTGTTTTTACAACCCAAATGAAATGCAAATATCACTTAATTATGAACACATGATTTATTGTTTAGACAATTATTGCCCATATATCATGAATAAATACAGGTTACGGGCTCTTTTATTTATTTGGAATATTTCGAAATTCCGTGACCCAGAAGTGCTTTTTTATTGTTGCGGACACTTTCTTTTGGATTAGCAAATTGTAGCTACACCAACAACAGAAATACAACAATTCATAAATGTATTTAGCAACAAACATCTTCATACGGATTATAACTGCCAGTTCAATCAAACATAAAACGCAGACCGCAATTTGTGACTGGATTAAGGCGAAACAAGGACGGAGAGAGAGAGACAAATATAGCTACTAGCTAACGTCGCGTTAGCCTGTTAACGCAAGGGCTAAACAGCAAGTTGACATGAATTCTCTCGTCGGCTATGGCGTGTCCTCTGATTCTGACAGCGATGGGGATATTGTAAACAACAAGAAGTAAGTTACAATTTAGGAATACAATTTAGAAAACCTTTGTTTGTGGAAGATTAATTGAAAAGATTGACGTGTGTTTCATATAGCTCGCCAGTTTGTAGTCCTAAAACCCGGAAATGAGTTACCTGGTTCGTTCAGCAATCCCTATGGGTTAAGAATAGGGTTTGGGGATAAATGCAGAAAATAAGGTCTGAGGTTAACACGGGTTTAGGATATCTTATATGTTTTGTTCTATGAGATAATATCGGTTAGTTTGATTTAATTTAACCAGGAAGTCATATTGAGACCAAGCTCTCTTTTACAGATGAGCCCTGAATTGCACAAATGCCAGAAAATAGGTCACCGGGGTTAACACGCCTACTCTTACGATAAGTGCCATGGGATCTTTAATGACCTCAGAGAGTCAGGACACTCGTTTAACATTCCATCTGAAAGACGGCACCCTACACCAATCACTGCCTTGGGGCATTGGGATATTTTTTTAGACCAGAGGAAAGAGTGCCTCCTACTGGCCCTCCAACACCACTTCCAGCAGCATCTGGTCTCCCATCCAGGAACTGAACAGTACCAACCCTGCTTAGCTTCAGAAGCAAGCCAGCAGTGGTATGCAGAGTGGTATGATGGTATGCAGCTGATTTACATAACTGATTTACATAACTCAGAGACCCAAGGATTTTCCAGTTAGCCATCCCAGAGACCCAGTGTGGTAACTCGTATGTCTAAAGTTGAGTAAAGAAATTGGGTACAGTGAGACTTATTGTAAAATAGCTTTATGAATGAAAACATAGCAATCTATCAACCTACGTGGCATAAAAGAGGGCCGACCAACTTTCTGGTAGAGAATGCAGTGATGAGTCCTACAATTGTTGGCCATAATTAATGTGCTACGACAAACTGCATCTAACGGCTTTAGTGGCGTGGCCGCTGTGTCCCTAGTATAGAGGATGCTGCCATAGTCTAGGGCTGATAGGAACGTGGACTGAATAATCAGTTTTCTACTCCTTAGCGAGAGGCAGCAACTTCTTCTGTCGAAGAAGCTCATTTTTATTCTCAGCTTCTTAACTAACTTGGCAATGTGCTTTTTAAAAGACAGCTTTTCATCTTTTCAGATGCACAGACATTTGTAAGCAGGGACACGATCAATATGGACACCATCCGAAAGTACACATGCTTAGATCATGCGCTCTAGAGAACAACGTATACTTAGTTTTACCTGCATTCGGTACTCATTTCAGGTCAATAACGTTTTTCTTTAATACAATGATGGCAGACTGTAGTTCAAATAGAGCCTGCTCAACTGTGGGGGCAATAGAGTACACAACAGTATCATTGGCATATCAGGTTGCAATTTAATGTAAACAGTAAAAGGTACAGGACCCAAAATTGAACATCCAGGAGACCTGATTTAACACCATCAGTGGATACACATTGAGTTCTATCTGTCAAGTCATTTTTTTAAATAGCTTCAGTTACTGGTCTAGGCCAATTGAGGAAAGACTCTGAATTAGCAGTGAGCGATCAACTGTATCGAAAGCCCTTGACAGGTCAATGAAGAGGTCATCTCAATGTTGCCTTTTACCCATACAGTTAACCGCTAAAATATTTGAATCCTTTATTAATTCTCAGCTAAGATCTGTCTTATCTTTGAAATGTATTCTAAATGTACACTACCGGTTAGAAGTTTTAGAACACCTACTCATATTTATTTATCTTGCTCCTTTGCACCCCAGTATCTCTACTTGCACATGTGTACAGTGCCTTGCGAAAGTATTCGGCCCCCTTGAACTTTGCGACCTTTTGCCACATTTCAGGCTTCAAACATAAAGATATAAAACTGTATTTTTTTGTGAAGAATCAACAACAAGTGGGACACAATCATGAAGTGGAACGACATTTATTGGATATTTCAAAAAAAATTAACAAATCAAAAACTGAAAAATTGGGCGTGCAAAATTATTCAGCCCCCTTAAGTTAATACTTTGTAGCGGCACCTTTTGCTGCGATTACAGCTGTAAGTCGCTTGGGGTATGTCTCTATCAGTTTTGCACATCGAGAGACTGACATTTTCTCACATTCCTCCTTGCAAAACAGCTCGAGCTCAGTGAGGTTGGATGGAGAGCATTTGTGAACAGCAGTTTTCAGTTCTTTCCACAGATTCTCGATTGGATTCAGGTCTGGACTTTGACTTGGCCATTCTAACACCTGGATATGTTTATTTTTGAACCATTCCATTGTAGATTTTGCTTTATGTTTTGGATCATTGTCTTGTTGGAAGACAAATCTCTGTCCCAGTCTCAGGTCTTTTGCAGACTCCTTCAGGTTTTCTTCCAGAATGGTCCTGTATTTGGCTCCATCCATCTTCCCATCAATTTTAACCATCTTCCCTGTCCCTGCTGAAGAAAAGCAGGCCCAAACCATGATGCTGCCACCACCATGTTTGACAGTGGGGATGGTGTGTTCAGGGTGATGAGCTGTGTTGCTTTTACGCGTTTTTCATTGTTGCCAAAAAGTTCAATTTTGGTTTCATCTGACCAGAGCACCTTCTTCCACATGTTTGGTGTGTCTCCCAGGTGGCTTGTGGCAAACTTTAAACAACACTTTTTATGGATATCTTTAAGAAATGGCTTTCTTCTTGCCACTCTTCCATAAAGGCCAGATTTGTGCAATATACGACTGATTGTTGTCCTATGGACAGAGTGTCCGACCTCAGCTGTAGATCTCTGCAGTTCATCCAGAGTTATCATGGGCCTCTTGGCTGCATCTCTGATCAGTCTTCTCCTTGTATGAGCTGAAAGTTTAGAGGGACGGCCAGGTCTTGGTAGATTTGCAGTGGTCTGATCCTCCTTCCATTTCAATATTATTGCTTGCACAGTGCTCCTTGGGATGTTTAAAGCTTGGGAAATCTTTTTGTATCCAAATCCGGCTTTAAACTTCTTCACAACAGTATCTCGGACCTGCCTGGTGTGTTCCTTGTTCTTCACGATGCTCTCTGCGCTTTTAACGGACCTCTGAGACTATCACAGTGCAGGTGCATTTATATGGAGACTTGATTACACACAGGTGGATTGTATTTATCATCATTAGTCATTTAGGTCAACATTGGATCATTCAGAGATCCTCACTAAACTTCTGGAGAGAGTTTGCTGCACTGAAAGTAAAGGGGCTGAATAATTTTGCACGCCCAATTTTTCAGTTTTTGATTTGTTAAAAAAGCTTGAAATATCCAATAAATGTCGTTCCACTTCATGATTGTGTCCCACTTGTTGTTGATTCTTCACAAAAGAATACAGTTTTATATCTTTATGTTTGAAGCCTGAAATGTGGCAAAAGGTCGCAAAGTTCAAGGGGGCCGAATACTTTCGCAAGGCACTGTGTGTGTGTGTGTGTGTGTGTGTGTGTGTGTGTGTGTGTGTGTGTGTGTGTGTGTGTGTGTGTGTGTGTGTGTGTGTGTGTGTGTGTGTGTGTGTGTGTGTGTGTGTGTGTGTGTGTGTGTGTGTGTATTGTGTGTGTGTGTATATATATTTTATTTTATTTTTTATATATATTCTGCACATCTACCATTCCAGTGTTTAATTGCTATATTGTAATTATTTCGCCACCATGGCCTATTTATTGCCTTACCTCCCTTATCCTACCCCAGTTGCACATACTGTGTATAGACTTTTTCTACTGTATTATTGACTGTATGTTTGTTTATTCCATGTGTAACTCTGTGTTGTTGTATGTGTTGAACTGCTTTGCTTTATCTTGGCCAGGTCGCAATTGCAAATGAGAACTTGTTTTCAACTAGCCTACCTGGCAAAATAAAGGTGGGGGAAAAAAATGAAAAAATCTATTTTATTTTATTTTATTTGAACTATTTTATACATTGTAGATAGTGAAGATATCAAAACTATGAAATAACACATATGGAACCATCAAATATTTAAATTTTAGATTCTTCAAATAGTCACCCTTTGCCTTAATGACAGCTTTGCACACTTCTGGCATTCTCTCAACCAGCTTCATGAGGTAGTCACCTGGAATGCATTTCAAATAACAGGTGTACCTTATAAAAGTTACTTTGAGGAATTTCTTTCCTTAATGCGTTCGAGCCAATCAGTTGTGACAAGGTAGGGGGGTATACATAAGATAGCCCTATTTGGTAAAAGACCAAGTCTATATTATGACAGGGACAGCTCAAATAAGCTAAGAGAAACGACAGTCCATCATTACTTTAAGACATGAAGATCAGTCTATTCCCGGAAAATGTCAAGAACTTCAAGTGCAGTCGCAAAAACCATCAAGCTCTATGATGAATCTGGCTCTCATGAGGACTGCCACAGGAAAGGAAGACCCAGAGTTACCTCTGCTGCAGAGGATAAGTTCATTAGAGGTACCAGCCTCATAAATTGCAGCCCAAATAAATGCTTCACAGAGTTAAAGTAACAAACACATCTCAACATCAACTGTTCAGAGGAGACTGTGTGAATCAGGCCTTCATGGTCGAATTGCTGCAAAGAAACCACTACTAAAGGACACTAATAATTTTACATTTACATTTTACATTTAAGTCATTTAGCAGACGCTCTTATCCAGAGCGACTTACAAATTGGTGCATTCACCTTATGACATCCAGTGGGACAGTCACTTAACAATAGTGCATCTAAAACTTAGGGGGGGTGGGGTGAGAGGGATTACTTAACCTATCCTAGGTATTCCTTAAAGAGGTGGGGTTTCAGGTGTCTCCGGAAGGTGGTGATTGACTCCGCTGTCCTGGCGTCGTGAGGGAGTTTGTTCCACCATTGGGGGGCCAGGGCAGCAAACAGTTTTGACTGGGCTGAGCGGGAGCTGTACTTCCTCAGTGGTAGGGAGGCGAGCAGGCCAGAGGTAGATGAACGCAGTGCCCTTGTTTGGGTGTAGGGCCTGATCAGAGCCTGGAGGTACTGAGGTGCCGTTCCCCTCACAGCTCCGTAGGCAAGCACCATGGTCTTGTAGCGGATGCGAGCTTCAACTGGAAGCCAGTGGAGAGAACGGAGGAGCGGGGTGACGTGAGAGAACTTGGGAAGGTTGAACACCAGACGGGCTGCGGCGTTCTGGATGAGTTGAAGGGGTTTAATGGCACAGGCAGGGAGCCCAGCCAACAGCGAGTTGCAGTAATCCAGACGGGAGATGACAAGTGCCTGGATTAGGACCTGCGCCGCTTCCTGTGTGAGGCAGGGTCGTACTCTGCGGATGTTGTAGAGCATGAACCTACAGGAACGGGCCACCGCCTTGATGTTAGTTGAGAACGACAGGGTGTTGTCCAGGATCACGCCAAGGTTCTTGGCGCTCTGGGAGGAGGACACAATGGAGTTGTCGACCGTGATGGCGAGATCATGGAACGGGCAGTCCTTCCCCGGGAGGAAGAGCAGCTCCGTCTTGCCGAGGTTCAGCTTGAGGTGGTGATCCGTCATCCACACTGATATGTCTGCCAGACATGCAGAGATGCGATTCGCCACCTCCAATACGTTGTTATAATAAGAAGAGACTTGCCAAGAAACACAAGCAATGGACATTAGACTGGTGAAAATGTGTCCTTTGGTTTGGAATCCAAGTATGAGATTTTTGGTTCCAACCGGCGTGTCTTTGAGAGACACTGTGTAGGTGAATGGATGATCTCAGCATGTGTATTCCCCACCGTGAAGCATGGTGTTATGGTGTGGGGGTGCTTTGCTGGTGACACTGTGATTTATTTAGAATTCAAGGCAAACTTAACCAGCATGGCTACCACAGCATTCTGCAGCAATACGCCATTCCATCTGGTTTGGGCTTAGTCGGACTATAATTTGTTTTTCAACAGTACAATGTCCCGACACACCTCCAGGCTGTGTAAGGGCTATTTTACAGAGAAGGATGATGGAGTGCTGCATCAGATGACCTGGCCTGCACATTCTCCCCCAATCTCAACCAAATTGAGATGGTTTGGGATAATTCGGATCGCAGAGTGAAGGACAGGAGGGCAACAAGTGCTCAGCATTTGTGGGAACTCCTTCAAGACTGTAGGAAAAGCATTCCAGGTGAAGCTGGTTGAGAGAATGTGCAAATCTGTCATCAAGGCAAAGGGTGGCTATTTGAAGAATCTCAAATATATAAAATATTGATTTGCTTAACACTTTTTGGTTACTACATGATTCCATATGTGTTATTTCATAGTTTTTGATGTCTTCACTATTATTCTACAATGTAGAAAATTGTAAAAATAAAGAAAACCCTTGAATGAGTCGGTGTTCTAAAACCTTTGACTGGTAGTGTACATCAGTCAGATTTTAAACCATCCCTAGTTATAAATGATGCTAGGCAATAAAGTTAATATCTTTGAAATGTATTCTAAATGTACATCAGTCGGGTTTTAAATCAGGTCAACCCTAGTTATAAATGATGCTAGGCAAGAAAGTTTAGAAATAGGCAGATACTTATTTAAGTCAAAAGGGTCACCTTCCAAACCTTGGGGATAGTGCCAGATATAATCATCAGGTATAGGTATATGATCGTCAGCCCTAGTGGATTTTTTGTTTTTACATCAATCTTAAGCAAGGCACATCACAGATAGTGAATTGTTGGAATGAAAACAAATATTCACTAGAAGTTGACAGGTTAATCGTCGAGTCAGCTAGAGGCTGGCAGAGGGAAAAGCAGTCAATTGACTGACCAGGGTCAATTAAACAACTGTTTCTCTCAAATAAAAAGCCTGCTGAGATGATACAGTTATAATTAAAAGCATCACTTATCCCATTCTTCCCAGTTACGATGCCAGAGTCAGACAGAACTCGCTGAGGCAGGGAAGAAGAAGAATTGTTACGCTTCAGTGCATTTACTGTTTTTCCCAAATTTTGAAGGATCACCAGCCGAGTCAGAGATGGAGCTTAAAAGGTAGCTTGATTTAGCTTTCCTTAATCACAATAGTACATCTGTCTCTGAATTTCGAAAGTGTGCCAGTCCACCACTGGAGAGTCACTTTTCCTTGCTTTAGCCCAGGCCCGATTTCTTATCTGAATGAGTTCAGATAGATCTAACCTTTGGTTTTCTTCGGAGCTATCTTTGACTCTAAATGGTTTTTAAAGGGGGTGTCAGAGGAATGCATATAGAGGATACATTTTCTAGAGCCAATAGTATTTTGCTGTTTCTGATCTCTAATGCAATACTCCACTAGTCAAATATTAGTTAAACATTACCTTTATGAATTATGAAGCCTTTGTCCTTTATGCTTGTTTTGATTACATAAATGTTTCAAAATGGACAAAAAGTGACGTTAGCTGATGAAGATTATGTCAAAACGTACAAGATCTCCCTAAGCCTGTGTTTACCACAGACCTTATTTTCGGCAGTTAACCAGAAACCCTCCAAAAACACCATTCATTTTCCGATGGCCTTTGTCCAATGAACCATGAGTTGGTGCCTACAAAAAGATGCCATTACTATTGTTCTCTTTGGAGAGGAGTGTTGTGATTGGTCTTGCTATTCAAACCAGATATGATTTCCTCTTCCAGTCAAATTAAATATTTACAGATTGAGAAGTCCTTGAAATCTTTTTTTTGGATAACACTACAGCGAGTATACCAGTCCATTTATACATGTTTTGTCTTTGAAGGACTGAGAGCAAGTTGGATGGAGAGACCCAGAAGAAGGGCCGCAATTTCCTCCTAGAGTCCGGGTCAGCCTCCAGCGAGTCGGACTGTGACTCCAACCCAGAGGAAGAGGTGAACCCTGTATCTCAACTACAACCAAAATGCCCTCCTCCTTCCTGTATGGGACCCCCCTCCAAGTCCCGGACCCCTCTCCTCCCCGCACCCACTAGCTCCCTCTCCCACAAACTCCCCCCTCCCCCCCTCGGGGCCTCGTCCAAGAGTGGCGTATTCGCCAACCCCTTCAAGGCTCAAGCCGACCAGAAGCTCAACGTCTTGCAGAAGCATGTCCCTCTCACAGTGCAGGCCCGGCCCTCCCAGATAGGGGGCAAGAGGATGTGTGTGGCGTACAGGAAGGACGGACGCTGCAGGTTCGGGATCAAATGCAAGTTTGCCCACGACAGCGATCTCCAGAGCTCCATCATTCCCAATGACTATGACCCCCCTGAGGATGACGCTCCCGGATCGCACCAAGCTGACCCCAACGCAGGAGGCTCTTCATACATGGGTCGCCAGAACTTTCACCCTGAAGAGGAGGATAGTCAGCAGTCTAGGAAGAGGAGAGTAGGGCTGAGTAACACCCTAGTGCCTCCTAAAAGGGCGTTGAAGAATTATGCAATGCAGAGGAAGAGAGAACAGGTCAATTTGAACTGAGCGACTTGCACAGGAATACTGTCAGCAGCAATACGCTGTGTGTGTGTGTGTGTGTGTGTGTGTGTGTGTGTGTGTGTGTGTGTGTGTGTGTGTGTGTGTGTGTGTGTGTGTGTGTGTGTGTGTGTGTGTGTGTACACGCTCACATTGTTTTAGTGTGTGACAAGAGAAAATGGGAACGTGTTCCAATTTTGTACCATTATTCTGCACTCATCTACTCCCCAACCAATGGATGTGAAAGGAATGGACTGGTGTAAAATATGGTTTAAACTTCTCTCTTAAACCCATGCTTACGAGTGAGCAAGTGCAAACTAATCAGACTACAGCCAGAGAGTATTCTATACACCGTTTGTCAGTATGCAAGATAGGATAACTATACCACACTTCCAAACCTCTGTTCATATACTTCAGATTGGTAGTTTGTACATGGGGTTTTTGTAGTTTCATCGAAAACGTATTTATTTTGGAAGAACCTGTCCATTGGAAATATAAGCTACATTTTATCATTGTTAAATAAATGTGTTAAATGTTTGTTATTTGTGTTCGTGATCACTTAATGATAAATGGACATAGGAACTGGAGATACCAATAAAGTTACGGATCAGGTTTAGGAAAATATATTGATTAGAGAAAGATTGAAAGGAGAGGCAGCACAGGGTTACTTTTTTTGATCAGTTGCAACACACTCCAGCATCAGTCACAATGTAAGCACACACACTCAGCTCCTGCTTTTTGGGATGGATCTATTTTTAGCCCCACCACACCGGCGATTGATGCTTCTCCAGCCAAAAACTGCAATGAAAGCCAGGATCGAACGGAACAGACAGAGGGCTCTGATGCTGAGGCAAGCCCGACTGGCTAGCGGACTATTGGCAGGAGAGGGGGGTGGCACCTCGGCTAGTCACAAACAAACAGACTCGAGGATGGTTCTTCATTGATGAAGAAGAGGAGGGACAGGAGGAGCAAAGGGGGAATAAGGTGGTGCGTCAACCAGGTATGTACATTTATAACTAATCATATCTGTTGCGTTATGTCAACGTCTATCAGAGGTCATCTATCTAGCGGCTATGCTCTCATCTGTCAAAGATAAGATCCATTGGTTCATGTGTGCCCCCAAGTGGATTCACGCCATAACAAATGCCAGTGGCTAAGTGGAGTCAGTTTCTTTCTATAGCCCAGCTACCTGAAACAATGGCCATATCAATAACAACATAAATAAATATCAAGATTGTCACAAGAAACAATCAGTAACAACAATAATCAAGGGTGTTTTTGTTTTTTTACTTACTAGGGCACCTTGGCTGACTGACTCCTAGCACTCTGCATTGGTCATAAGTTGCTCTTGATAAGAGCATCTGCTAAATGACAAAAATATCACGTAAATGTACTAGTAGTGTAGACAGTGTTGAGTTAGCCTGGGCGCCATGTCTGCTCGGTCTGACAATTCCACAAGCAGTTGGCTAGAGAACAAAAACGCTCCATAGAGGCGGGTTGCTCCGAGGAGGCTAAGGAGTCCAGAGAAAACAGGGAGGTGCAGAAGCGCTTCAACACAAAGGTCAAAGGTCAGTAACACTTTTGTTTTTTTAAGTTGATTTTTTTTATCAACATTAAATAAATATGGCGATTGAGACAGACAACAGAACTACTGTGTTCTGATCCTCACTCAGACACATGGCCAAGTAAGTCACCTAATATAGATCAAACCTACCAGCTCCAGTGGATTGTGGAAAGCGGGTGATGCAGTTGTTTCATTATTGATTTAAAAGATAAACCTGCACACTGAGCTTGCCAGTATCACTTATGTTTATTCCGCTTACTTATTTATATTCAATGTTTTAGATTGTTATTTACTCTGTTGTGAACCTGAGCTGTGTCGTGCAGTGAGGAGCAGCGTGTGGGCAAAGGACACCAGTCCTCACCAGCATGACTACGGCCCTGAGGAACTAGTGGTTGAAGAGGAGGATCTCTACAGGAAGGTAGAAGACACCAACTGACCTATGAGCAGATGAAGCTTAGTGTCCTTTAACCCTTATCCCGGGGGCCCACAGGGTGAGTTTTTTGTTTTTTGGACCACTGGTTGACACCGGACACATAAACTGAGATTCAAATAACTTACCATGTACTTGACACAATTCCTTGTAGCTGAAGCAAGATCTTCCTGAAATCTTGTACATGTCATACACAATGTGGCCACAAGAGGGCAAGCATGCGTGAACATTCCTCTACATGTTGTGCTGCTCAGAAGCTGGGGATAGCTATCGTACTATTAAATATCAACTTGATCATTTCCCTTTTATATTGACAATTTGTAAGATAATGTAGCATGTACAAGGATCTATGTCTGAAATAAATATTTTTCCATCATTTGATGTTTTGAAATAAAATGTATATTTAGTTGGATTACTGTGGACGGATTAAGCCAGGATAAAATATGAAGTGGACTATGAAGTTCCGAAAACAGTTGACATTGATGTCAATTCCGATTGAGCCGACATATGCAGCATTTACATCTACATTTAAGTCATTTAGCAGACGCTCTTATCCAGAGCGACTTACAAATTGGTGCATTCACCTTATGACATCCAGTGGAACAGCCACTTTACAATAGTGCATCTAAATATTTTAAGGGGGTGAGAAGGATTACTTTATCCTATCCTAGGTATTCCTTAAAGAGGTGGGGTTTCAGGTGTCTCCGGAAGGTGGTGATTGACTCCGCTGTCCTGGCGTTGTGAGGGAGTTTGTTCCACCATTGGGGAGCCAGAGCAGCGAACAGTTTTGACTGACAGTTTTTTACTTTGAATGTGATTTCCATGACCTCTGTAAACATCCCACCAGCCTCTTCTGATAAATGCTAAACACACAAACACAGAAGGCCAGTTGATGGGTATAGATGGCTACATCACTTTATGTACAAAGGCAACAACTCACACTCACACAACTGCCCTGATGCGGGTAGATCTAAAAAGCTACCAAAAAAGTGACTATAAATACATTTCTGTGATCCTATATATTTCAAATGGTGCCACAATACATTAGGAAGGACATCGCTAGACCTCTTTTTTACTGTCTTTCCCAGTTTCCCCTAACCTCGAAATCCAGACTGAATCACCTTATGTTGTTTCACTTTCCTAATTAGTGATCGTAAAGTGAAACAGCTGAATTCAGTTTGAATTTCCAGGCTAGCCCCCCCCCCCCCCCTTCGACTACTCTAAATAAGTACATGTTGCATGTGCACTTCTGTGGCATCGGTCAAGACATCCCCCTCCACCACTCCGTCCCCCTCTCCGCCCCCTTCCCAAATGACCTCTCCCTCCCCTACAGTCTCACACTGTTGAAGGGTGTTAGCGGAAGGAGAGGAGACAGAGAGAACAGAATCGTCCAGAGCGTAGCTTTCGCTACAACCCACAGTGGTTGGGTCCTGAAGCTGGATGTCCTGAGTTTGGGGCGGAGGTTGAAGTTGGACCTGGGCCAAGAGCGGGAGGTTGGCGGTAGAAATATGGGAGCTACTCTGGAGGGTTTGGAGTTGCTGGGGGGTGGCTAACAAGGGGATCTGCTGCAGATGTGTCTGCGACCCGTCGACGGTCTGGAAGGTCATGTGGAGAATCTGCGGCTGCTGATTCTGCTGCTGATAAGACTGCAGGGTCATTTGCTGGGGCTGATGCTGCTGGGTCACTACTGAGCCGGAATGAAGGGCCAGTTGCTGCATCTGGGCCTGCTGCTGCTGCTGCTGTGGGGAAGTGGCCGCCACCTGCTGAACAAAATGAAGGGGCATCTGGAGCTGGAGGGTGTGGTGGGTCTGCTGCTGCTGGGTGTCGGAGGGCGACGGGGGGTCGATGGGGGACAGGGCGATGGTCAGGGGCATCTGCATGGCGTGGAGGCCCTGGTCCTGACTCACTACTACCACCTGGTGGCTCATCTGACCCATTTGAGCTACCTGTTGCCCCATGTGGGTCATTTGTTCACCCACTTGGGTCACCTGCTTGGCGGGCTCCAGTCGTACCAGCTCCCCCTGGTTCCCGACACAACCCACTCCCGAGGCCTCCAGCAGGGAGGCAGGGGTAGTGATGAGGGCCCCTGCATTGGCCGCCAGGGCCTCTGCGATGAGCACCTCCGGGTGGCTCTTGGCCTTGTGGGCCACCACGCTGTCCTTCTTCTCAAACTTCTTGTTGCAGATGGAGCAGGAGAACTGGTAGGTGGCATCAGCGTCGTGCTTCTTCATGTGCCAGTTGAGGGAGGCCTTCTGGCGGCAGGTGAAGCCACAGATCTCACATCTACAGGAAGTGAGAGGGAGTGATGTAAAAGAGAAAGGGGGGAGGGGTGGAGGTACAGACAGGTGCAACATTTAAATAAATGGATGGAATGAATTAACAACCAGGCAAACAAATAAACGAGGTTGGAGATGGAAACTCACTGCAGTGGTTTCTCTCCGGTGTGGATCATGCGGTGCACAGCCAGGTTGTGGGAGCTCTTGAAGGCGCGGGCGCAGAACTCGCAGATGTAGTCCCTCTGGTCTGAGAGGGGGAGCAGAGAGAGTTAGCAGTAGCTCATCACAGAAAACAATGACAGCTCAAGCGCTGCTTCTGTGATTGCATGTAATACTGTACTTGTGTGTGCATGTAAATGTTTAGTGAGGATAGTTAGCATTCAGTGTGTCTGTATGTGGATCTCTACGTGTGTGTGTGTGTGTGTGTGTGTGTGTGTGTGTGTGTGTGTGTGTGTGTGTGTGTGTGTGTGTGTGTGTGTGTGTGTGTGTGTGTGTGTGTGTGTGTGTGTGTGTGTGTGTGTGTGTGTGTGTTTACCGGTGTGGTGCTTGGCATGGCGAAGTAGCTGTTTCTGCAGCCTGAAGAGTCTTCCACAGGATGGGTGAGGACATACAAACTTCTTCTTCAAAAGGTGCTGGTACTTAATATGGTGCTGGGAATTACAGGAAAAAGAGAGTCAGCGAGAGAGAGGAAGGATGGGGAAAAAAGCTTAATACTATTCACCTACGTTGGGGTCAATTCCATTTCAACAGCCAATTCAGGAAGTGAAAGTGAAATTCAATTGCATGCATTGAAAAAAAAAATAATCTTAATTGAAATCGACCTCAACCCTGTTCGTGCACAACTCAATCTCAGAATAGCTTGTGAGCTTCATCGTCGCTATGGCGACCACTACAGTTGCTATGGCAGACCTGCAGGTAGCGAGGGTGAGCCAGGACTGTTCCACACCCCTCCATCTCACAGCGCACGTACTGCACCGGTGGCTTCTTCCTGTGGGGGTGGGACATGACAGAACTGTCAATCATCATGTATGACAGAGGTGAGGGTTCAGCTTTTATACATATGATTTCACTAATGTTTTGTTAGTTGACTAAAGAAAATAAAGAGTATTGTTGCAGTTAAACAGTAATGTCAAGTTTACCTTCTTTTCGGGAGCCGGGGACTTTTATCATCTTTCCTTCGCCTGCCTCTCCTGAGGGAAATAGAGAGAATAAAAGAAGTTGGAGAACTCTATTCAAGCAAGGAGTGAAATCAAGAGACCAAACCAATGCCAGATCCAATTCCCAAAGTGACAGAAGTCTACCCTTGCACACCCTTCCTTTGAGGTCTGAAATTGCATACTCTCCGTTACGGATTTAACAATGGTGGAAAACGCCAGCCACTTCCAATGCTTTTAAATACATGATGGGGAGAGTGCAGGTGCACACTTTGGGAGAAGGTTGGAGAATCGGGGAGGGGGGACATACTTTCTGGGCAAATCGCCCTCTCCGAACTCGTTCTCCAGCTTCACGTCTGTGCCCTCTATCTTGATTCCTGGCTCCTTCTCTTTTTTCTCTTTCTGTCTCGGAGGGGGTTTGCGCCGTGGTTTCGGGGCATCCCTAAGAGACGGAGGATCCATTTGGAAGATCAACAGACAGGTCACATGGGTAAAACGCACACAAAACACACGCAAACATTTCTATGCATACTGATTCACACAAACGGAATAATACGTTGGAGCTGACATGCACACACACATGCACACAATCCCAAAGGGAAAGCATTACGACACACATACACACCTAGTAGTCTCAGCCTCCGGGTTGTAGCTCTGGTCGTTGAGGTCATCTCTGAAGGGAATGTCATCATCACTGCTGATTTCCCCACTGTAACACAAGCACAGTGCTCAAACTCATAGCGGTACACACAGATCCTACCACACCTCCACTTGCTAAACATGTACAGTTGAAGTCGGAAGTTTACATAAAATAGTTTGAATGACTCCAACATAAGTGTTTCAACCACTCCACAAATTTCTTGTTTAACAAACTATAGGTTTTGGCAGGTCGGTTTGGACATCTTCTTTGTGCATGACACAAGTAACTTTTCCAACAATTGTTTCCAGACAGATTATTTAACTTATAATTCACTGTATCACAGTTCCAGTAGGTCAGAAGTTTACATACACTAAGTTGACTGTGCCTTTAAACAGTTTGGAAAATCCCAGAAAATGATGTCATGGCTTTAGAAGCTTCTGATAGGCTAATTTACATAATTTGAGTCAATTGGAGGTGTACCTGTGGATGTATTTCAAGGTCTACCTTCAAACTCAGTGCCTCTGCCTTGACATCATGGGAAAATCTAAAGAAATCAGCCAAGACATCAGAAGAAAAATGGTAGACCTCCACAAGTCTGGTTCATCCTTGGGAGCAATTTCCAAATGCCTGAAGGTATCACGTTCATCTGAACAAACAATAGTACGCAAGTATAAACTCCATGAGACCATGCAACCGCAATACCGCTCAGGAAGAAGACACGAAAACAGGTTCAAAAGTATCTATATCCACAGTAAAACGAGTCCTAAATCGACCTAACCCGAAAGGCTGCTCAACAAGGAAGAAGCCACTAGTCAAAAAAGCCAGACTACGATTTGCAACTGCACATGGGGATAAAGATTGTACTTTTTGAAGAAATGTCCTCTGGTCTGATGAAACAACAATTGAACTGTTTGGCCATAATGACCATCGTTATGTTTGGAGGAAAAAGGGAAATGCTTGCAAGCCAAAGAGCACCATCCCAACCATGAAGCACGTGGGTGGCAGCATCATGTTGTGGGGGTGCTTTGTTGCAGGAGGGACTGGTGCACTTCACAAAATAGATGGCATCATGAAGATGGAAAATTATGTGGCTATATTGAAGCAACATCTCAAGACACCAGTCAGGAAGTTAAAGCTTGGTCGCAAATGGGCCTTCCAAATGGACAATGACCCCAAGCATACTTCCGAAGTTGTGGCAAAATGGCTTAAGGACAAAAAAGTCAAGGTATTGGAGTGGCCATCACAAATCCCTGACCTCAAATCTATAGAACATTTGTGGGCAGAACTGAAAAAGCGTGGGCCTACAAACCTGACTCAGTTACACCAGCTCTGTCAGGAGGAATGGGCCAAAATTCACCCAACTCATTGTGGGAAGCTTGTGGAAGGCTACCCGAAACGTTTGACCCAAGTTAAACTATTTAAGGGCAATGCTACCAAATACTAATTGAGTGTATGTAAACTTCTGACTCACTGGGAATGTGATGAAAGAAATAAAAGCTGAAATAATTCAACTATTTTTCTGACATTTCACATTCTAAAAAATAAAGTGGTGATCCTAACTGATCTAAGACAGGGAATTCTTTACTTGGATTAAATGTCAGGAATTGTGAAAAACTGAGTTTAAATGTATGTGGCAAAGGTGTATGTAAACTTCCAAATTCAACTGTATGTGGACCATTGATTATTGCCTATACTGATCCACACACACTGCTGTCTCGCCAACATTACCTCTGAGACTGTGGCTGGAAGCTGAAGTCTTTAGGGTCATCTTGGAAAGGAGACTCATCTTCTCCTCCCAAGAGAACATCTTCCTCATTCTCCTCTTTTTTCTCACTGAGGCGAGAGGAGTCCGTGTTACTACGGTAGCACAGAGACAGACCCAAGCCTCTTTCGAACACACACACACACACACACACACACACACACACACACACACACACACACACACACACACACACACACACACACACACACACACACACACACACACACACACACACACACACACACACACACACACACACACACACACACACTTCCAGCCATAAGATGAGTAAGAATGCTGTTCGTTTATTCACCTCAACGAACATTGACTCTGTACTGGTACCCCCCTGTAATTAGTCTCGCTATTGTTATTTTTACTGCTGCTCTTTAATTTAATTTCTTATCCGTATTTTTTAAACTGCATTGTTGGTTAGGGGCTCGTAAGTAAGCACTTCACTGTAAGGTCCATCTATACCTGCTGTATTTGGCGCATGTGACTAATAAAATTGGATTTGGAATGCATGTGTATACTCACATCCTAACTGTCTTCTTTGCAACTACCTTTGCTTCCACCTCCACTGGAACAAAAAAAACAACATTATCACACAATGCCAATACAACAATCACAATTTGATTGGGCTTTTTCAGGATGACACATTCCCCTTTGTCTCGTGAACGGCCCAACCCCCACAGAGTTGATGTAACCGACCAGAAAAAAATAAAATAAAATCGAACCCCATGCAACCCAAGACGTTCTTAGCCCACTCAGTAGAATCCCAAACACAATTTAGCTGGTTGGTGTGCCTACCGGTTGGGTTGTCGGTGCCAGGCTCACTCTTGCACACAGGCTTGGCGGACCCCCTGGTACCCCGGGCAGAAGGGGCCTTGGCACGCGTCTGAGCATTCTGTGAGTGAGGGTGGACTGGAAAGGGCAAAGTGAGTGCCATCATACACACCTTTGAATTGGAATACTAATTCAAGGTGTGTCTTACTAGTTTTGTTACTGTAGCCACATATCTTTGTCTAGTTTATCAGGCAATGTATGAGGGTGGTCACCTACCTTGAACATCGGTGGGTTTCTTTGGGTGCCCTGAGCTGCGGAGAAAGAGTTATCAAAATAGTGATAACTTCCCGGCTGACTTTCTGTTCATCTATATCAACAATATGACATAATCATGAGTTGCTGTCATTCAAGACTGCTACATTACAGGTTGCAACTTGACAAAACCGCTCACACCGGGAATGAGAGGACAGGTAAAAAACATTCGACATTAAAACCAGGTATTACCCCTCCCTCTTCCTCCTCCCTTTTTAAAGGAACTGTGCTGGAATACGTACATGTCAGGGTATACAATTAGCAGCTATGCATACAACCGGTTTTATGACCGTAAAATGTTGACAAGCAAACTTGGCTGGCTAACAATTTAACACAGGCATGTAAAGATGTTACGTTTATTGCAGAGGACACGGCTATATTGCAATTTATGGTGTACTAAAGGCGTATACGAACGTACTCATGAGCTTGACTACTGTCATCCCCGACCTCTCCGGTACTCTCTGTTGAAGCTGCGGAGGAGGCATTTTTCCTGGATCGTGGACAAGCAGCCTTCCTCCGGCGGTTTACGGCTTTGTCAGGGCTCGATTCTTCTGCATGGTCACTCTTCTCGCTCTGCAACCAAGCTGGTAGTGTTCGTGTAGACCGGTCCCGTAACACTCGTCCAGAACTCGGAGTGCCTGGTGTTGCTCCATTCGTACACGGCGAAGGAGAAACCCCCTTCTTCCGGCCAACTCCTCGGCCTCTCGAAGTCCTGCGCGGGGTGACCGCTGCACTCGAGGCCGGGGATTGTACCGTGGCCTTGTCATCCCCGGGCTCATCCCTTTTATTGTTATCGCCTATTTGGGTGATTTGCGGCTCCATCACCGCGTGTTCCCGGTTCTTACCCTTTTTTTCCCGGACCGTATTTATTACTTTCTCTGATACTGTACTGACAGTAAACAAATGATTACATTTGATATCACATCGATCAAAACGCTTGGATTGCTAACTAAAGGCCGTGATCCGACTGTGACATAATTCACAGAATTCGGGCCTTGTCCGCAAATTATAAGCGTTCATTTATTGATTAATAATAAAAACTTTCCTTAATTCCTACTATAATAATAAACCAATATCCATTTTTAAAGAACCAGACACTATTTTTGCATTCTTAAAGCTATAGTAAACCTAACTATTTGCACGGGCCATGTCGCGTTACCACTTTGTTGCGTCTCCTTTAAGCCAAAATAAAACCAAGGTTAAATGCATGAGCAACATACTGTTCAGCAGATGCACACGTTCGCAGCATCATCACCCAAACACATAAGTACAGACCACATAGCACGTGTTGGTCCCATCCCAGTTGTTTACAGATCAGTGAAATTGAACGCGCAGGAGCTGTGCAAAGAATCTGCGCGCACAGACAGTCCTTTCTGGTCATGGGAAATGTAGGCCGAGTGCAAAGATCACACAAGCTATTTTATCTGATTTTATTTTGAATGTAAAGTCTAACAAAGTACAGTGAATGTAAGAGTAAATTGTGTTATCCAGTCCTTTCTTTGTAAATTATACAATGTTTTGTTATTTTATGTTTGGAAGTTATTTTGCCACTAGATGGCAGTGTAGCCTTAAATGGGATGACTGTTCTAAAATGACTGGGTAGCAGACGGGGCGCTGTTCGGAAGCCACTACCAACAATCTCTCACAGTCTCACGTCAGAATTAGACATTCATCCATGTTTCTCAAACATCATATTTCAAAGTGTTTAGGGTTAAGTTGAGGCATTAACGCCAAAATCTCAAGATTAGGCATTTCCCCCCGAATTCAAAATCTCAAACAACTTTCTATTGCTGGTTTCAGACTTGTAACCTTTGGAATCAGAGGCCGATGCTTACTGTTGCCCCCAGTGTCTCTAGTTTCCAGGTTCCATGTAAAAAATAAACAAAAATAGCTTCTTACCAAAGATACATTTCTCAAGCAAGAATTTTGCTAGGACTATCTGGAAGTGGTTTGAGTGGGGAGGGGAAAACTAAAAACGAGCTATTATTGGCAGAGGGGTATGGAACTCTATTTCTTATTGATCTATTAACTAATTTACCACCTGGTGATGACACCAGGCAGGCCAAAACTCCATCTGACCAAAACAGGCTGTCATTTCAGGCAGTCTTGTCAAACAGCTTTTCCACTAGAGGGCATTATCATCATTTTCACAATTTCGCAGTATTATTCCAACCTCATAGTGTGTAAATAAAAAACACAGGCGTTTTTGACTGCAATAGGTCTTTAACATGGATTTTCACATAAAATATATTCATTTAATTATATATTGAACAATAACAAGACATTTTAAAAAATCAATATATTGAGAAGAGTACATAAACTGAACATAGACAGGGCTATTACACGTCAAAAGAAAATGCACTTTTGTCAAAAGGTTTTATGGTTATGTACTGCTTTTTTGTTTTGACATTTTCTAATCCTTTCAAAATAATGTTTCAATTGTACCTTAAACAGTTGGGTCAAAATAAAACATTGTTTCAGAATCTTCCAAAGAAACATTAAAAGTGGTTTCCCTTAATATAAACTATTCTAAATCAATCCAAAATCTTCTGACATGAGAGCCGACATGCACCTGTTGAAGTGTAAATTACTTCAATAGCTTCTTCAATAAATGACTTAATAGCACCACTGGGTTGCAGTGTTGACCACCATTTTTATCACTATGCAGCTTTGGTAACCGGTCGGGAGAGAGACCCCTGTATGATGCTCTTCACGTTTGTATATTTCACAGCCACTTGGTGGCATGTAAATACAATGAAATACAACATACCATTTTTGGAGTGGCACACTACATGCAGCTGAGTCTGTGCTGCTCCAGCCTCTTAATGTGTGTGGGCAAGAGGCTGATTGGGACAAGAATTTGTCCCTGGCATTTTATCCACACAAGCCCACATCATTGCGCACGCCGCTAACTTTAACATGTTTTATGAGGTTGAAGAACACATTGGGAGAGATCTTAGACCATTCCTCCATGAATAATATTTTCATATCCTTCATCTGCAATTATGGACTGCCCTCTTTAACAGGGACGGACATAGTGATTTGGAGGCCCCAGGCAGAGAGAGGCCAGTCTGAGGCCCCCCCTTCCTAATAAAATAATAATAAATAAATACATGTCATTTAACTGTAAAAATGTATTACCTTTGAATGTGCCATGAACACTACCAGTCATTATGTTTTCATCTGATTGTCAAACAAATCACTTTGCATGTTCATACCAAGTCACTTGGCTCTGTCATAACCTCACATGGTCTCTCCTATCATTGCTATGCAGACGACACACAATTAATCTTCTCCTTTCCCCCTTCTGATGACCAGGTGGCGAATCGCATCTCTGCATGTCTGGCAGACATATCAGTGTGGATGACGGATCACCACCTCAAGCTGAACTTCGGCAAGACGGAGCTGCTCTTCCTCCCGGGGAAGGACTGCCCGTTCCATGATCTCGCCATCACGGTTGACAACTCCATTGTGTCCTCCTCCCAGAGCGCTAAGAACCTTGGCGTGATCCTGGACAACACCCTGTCGTTCTCAACTAACATCAAGGCGGTGGCCCGTTCCTGTAGGTTCATGCTCTACAACATCCGCAGAGTACGACCCTGCCTCACACAGGAAGCGGCGCAGGTCCTAATCCAGGCACTTGTCATCTCCCGTCTGGATTACTGCAACTCGCTGTTGGCTGGGCTCCCTGCCTGTGCCATTAAACCCCTACAACTCATCCAGAACGCCGCAGCCCGTCTAGTGTTCAACCTTCCCAAGTTCTCTCACGTCACCCCGCTCCTCCGCTCTCTCCACTGGCTTCCAGTTGAAGCTCGCATCCGCTACAAGACCATGGTGCTTGCCTACGGAGCTGTGAGGGGAACGGCACCTCAGTACCTCCAGGCTCTGATCAGGCCCTACACCCAAATAAGGGCACTGCGTTCATCCACCTCTGGCCTGCTCGCCTCCCTACCACTGAGGAAGTACAGTTCCCGCTCAGCCCAGTCAAAACTGTTCGCTGCTCTGGCTCCCCAATGGTGGAACAAACTCCCTCACGACGCCAGGACAGCGGAGTCAATCACCACCTTCCGGAGACACCTGAAACCCCACCTCTTTAAGGAATACCTAGGATAGGATAAAGTAATCCTTCTCACCCCCCCCCCCCTTAAAATATGTAGATGCACTATTGTAAAGTGGCTGTTCCACTGGATGTCATAAGGTGAATGCACCAATTTGTAAGTCGCTCTGGATAAGAGCGTCTGCTAAATGACTTAAATGTAATGTAAATGTAAATACCAAAAATTCCAGCACTGTGCACCTGCCAGCTTTCCATCAATTCGCAAGTGGCTAATACTATCTCACCGGAGAAAGCATCTGAGCGAGCAAAACAGCGCCCCTCTGTCTCACTATATGTAGAGTTTGGGGCCTCGAGCAGAGCATGGGGGATCCTCAAACTGAGAAATTATGCTCAGCTCACGAACAAGGCCCCTCGATGATGTGAGGCATGAGGCAATTGCCTCTTCTGCCTAATGTTAAGTCCACTATTGCTCTTCAATTTTAACCACAGGTTTTCAATGGGGTTGAAGTCTGGAGACTTCGATGGCCATTACAAAATGTTGAGTTTGTGGTCAATTAACACATTTTTTTTTTGTGGATTTTGATTTGTGCTTGGTGTTATCGTCTTGCCGGAAGATCCGTACGGTCACAGATTTACACACATCAAATTACGAATTGGCCTGAGACCACATTGACCGTAAGTGTTGATTATTATTACAGGGCTCCAGACTAACATTTTCCCCTGGTGTCACTGGTGCTGCTAACTTTTACAGTTGGTGGCACCAGCCCATGATTTGGTCAGACCCAAATCACGATTTGGAATCATCTTATAAAGTCATTCAAAGTGCTTTATTAAGAACTATAATAAATAGACTACTGAATCAAGAAATGTGTTTTCATCTCACAATTCCAAGCAGTAATGCCTGATTCAAGATATTTTGATGTGCCATTTAAGTCAGTGATTGAATTTGTAATGCATTTTGGGTTGACAATTAGGCTATAGCTGCTATATTTTAATGTCAAAATAGGACTCCAGAATTTCCAGCAATTGCATTTTTAAATGTTATACGATCAGAGCACATTTTTCTATCTAGCGCATAGGGGGAGAGGAGAGTGGCTTGCTCATCACAGCGGCAGGCTCCAGCCAGGACACAGGAACAGGGCAGACACTTTCATTACAGGAATCATGAGGATACTACACTTTACTGTTTGAGCAAGTCATGGTTTTAGCCACACCCCAAAAATTGTAAGTTTTGAGTGGTGGGGTGACAATGTGGAATGAGCTTTTTCTATGTTAATAGGCATCCTTTCTGTTTTTAATGATCCATGATCCTGGCTGTCTAACTGATGACAGAGTCGGAGTAGGTCTCTTTGCTGATGCCACATTTGACTTTGAATGTGAATGTGTGTGACCTCAGCTCAGAAAAACTGGGCCAGCTCATCTTGGTAGGGTGGTTATAGATCATTATAGATTTGTATAAAATAGAAATGGCACAAACATCTTTAAAAAAATCAATCTTAACAGGCCCATGGCCATGTCAAAATTTGAGTTGTTTCATTTTTATATAAAAAAATGTAAAACATTTTTGTTCGTCAAAAAATTGTCCAGCCCATCTGGCATTTGCCAGAATTGCCAGATGGCCAATCTGCCCCTGTGTGTGGGTAGGTGTACCGGTTTGGTTAAATTCAATTAAATCTACAAATTGATGTACTAAAAGGGACAATATCTAATCCTGTTTTACTTAAATGCACTACAGGGTGATGTACATGACTACATTTTCAACAATATCTTTATTACATGAATCCTATTTTCTTGTTGCTAAATTTGGGACAGACAGTCATTGCCTTTATAACACTGCTTACATTACATACAGTGCCTTCACACCCCTTGTCTTCTCCCACATTTTATTTGTGTTAAAAAGTGAGATTAATATGGATGAAATTGTCATTTTCTGTAATGTCAAAGTGGAAGAAAAATTCTAACATTTGAAAAATAAAACACGAATATATCTTGATTAGATAAGTATTCACCCCTTGAGACAATACATGTCAAAAACACCTTTGGCAGCGATTAAACCTGTGAATCTTTATCTAGCAGTTTTGCACACCTGGATTGTTCAATATTTGCCCATAATTCTTGAACAAATTATTCAAGCTCTGTCATGCTGTTTGTTGGTAATTGTTAGAAAGCCATTGCCAGTCTTGCCATAGATTTCCAAGCCGATTTAAGTCAAAACTGAAACTAGGCCACTCAGGAACATTCAGTGTCGTCTTGGTAAGCAACTCCAGTGTAGATTTGGCCTTGTCCTTTAGGTAATTGTCCCGCTGAAAGGTGAATTTTTCTCCCAGTGTCTGTTGGAAAGAATACTGAACCAGGTTTCCTCTAGGATTTTGCCTGTGCTTAGCTGTATTCCATTTATTGTTATCCTACAAACTCCCTAGTCCTTGCAGATGACACGCATACCCACAACATAATGCAGCCACAACCATGTGTGTGGCTGCATTATTGCAGTATTACTTAATAAGTACCTTGTTGCAAACAGGATGTATCCTTTGTAATATTTGTATTCTGTACAGGCTTTTGTTGTTGATCCATCCTCTGTTTTCTCATATCACAACTATTAAACTCTGTAACTGTTTTAAAATCACCAATGGCCTCATGGTAAAAACCCTGAATAGTTTCTCCAGCAACTGAGTAAGAAAGGACTCCTGTATCTTTGTAGTGTCTGGGTTTATTGATACACCATCCAAAGCCTAATTAATAACTTCACCATGCTCAAAGGAATATTTTTTATATTCACAAACCAATCGGTACCCTTCTTTA
The DNA here is from genome assembly GCF_021184085.1 of Oncorhynchus gorbuscha. Classification (NCBI taxonomy): domain Eukaryota; kingdom Metazoa; phylum Chordata; class Actinopteri; order Salmoniformes; family Salmonidae; genus Oncorhynchus; species Oncorhynchus gorbuscha. Next base: position 15,095,775 of record NC_060196.1, on the reverse strand, counting down.
CGAGGCATTGAAAAACCTCCCTGGTCTTTGTGGTTGAATCTGTGCTTGAAATTCACTACTGGATTGAGGGACCCGTATGTGTGGGGTACAGAGATGGAGTCTTCATTCAAAAATCATGTCAACAACTATTATTGAACATAGAATTAGTCCATGCAAACTATTACATGATTTTTTTTAAAGCACGTTGGTAATCCTGAACTCATTTAGGCTTTCCACAAGAAAGCGGTTGAATAATTACTGACTTAAGACATTTCAACTTTTCATTTTTGATTCATTTAGAAAATCTACAAATAAAATTCCACTTTGACATTATTGGGCATTTGTGTGATCTACAATTTAATCAATTTTAAATTCAGGCTGTAACATCAAAAAATGTGGAACAGTGACTGCCCAATGCCACAAAAGCAAAGGATGCAGAAGACGTGTTGGCTGCAAGGCCCTTTAGTGCAATGCCTTTTAAAACAGAGCTTGGTAAATACAATGTTGTAGGACTGATCTGGGCTACATTGTATATGTTTGTACACCTAATCCCATATTGTGTGACATAAATACACGACTGAGAATTATAGAGAGGTTTATAACCACATCAATTCACGGGTCATTTGTGTCATATGTGTCATGCAGGTGAAAGAGGACCCAAAAGCGACTTAACAGAAACAGAGTTTATTAAGTCCAAACAGGGAATAACAGAAATCCTCTAGACTTGTAGAGGGGAAATAACTGGAGAAGCGGCCACAGACTGCAGGTCGCTTCGGGTAGGCGCAGGCCGTAGTCGACAGAGACACCTGCTCACACGCAGCATCTGATGAAGGCAAAAAAACACGACAGGACAGGGCGATACACAATCACAGCAAAAACACGACAGGACAGGGCGAAACGCAATCACAGCATGGTGAATACAATACAAGGAACCGACGGGACAGGAACGGATCACAAAGGAATAAATAGGGACTCTAATCAGGGGAAAGGATCGGGAACAGGTGTGGGAAGATTAAATGATGATTAGGGGAATAGGAACAGCTGGGAGCAGGAACGGAACGATAGAGAGAAGAGAGAGCGAGAGAGTGAGAGAGGGAGGGGGAGAGAGAGGGATAGAAGGAGGGAAAGAACCAAATAAGACCAGCAGAGGGAAACGAATAGCATGGGGAGCACAGGGACAAGACATGATAATAAATGACAAACATGACAATATGTAGCAAACGCATAATCTCTCTCTCTCTCTCTCTCTCTCTCTCTCTCTTTCTCAGGCTTTTCTCTCTTTCACTCATCATGTTATATCCTACAAAGATTTAACACATACATTTTGATCTCTTTGGATACCTGGCGTCTTGGCAACACTGGTAGCAGGTGACACTGCAGACAATACAAGTATAACCACTTGAGTTAAGAAAACAGGACGAGCGACTGTTAATCAAACAAAACAAACAAAAACAAAAGTTTCATTCTCAGGTCACCTGCTATGTGACAGAAGCACATGTTGTTTTATTCTCAGGTCACAGGCTGCGTTGTGTTTGCACAGACTTCCTTTTATTTTCTTAGCGACCTTTCAGAGCTCCTTTTGTTGTAGAAGAATTTCTACCTTTCGACACCTGTACCGAGCAGGTGTTGGTTGGTCTCTCCTGATCACACTTTCCTGCACGCACTGAGGTTTGAACCAACAGGGTTGACCAAAGGTGGTGGCGGGAGGAGGGGGAAGGGAAGGGTACGTCTTTGGGAATGCTCTAGATCTTTTGTTTTGCCCAGCAAGGTGGCTATACAGGATGCAAGTGGTTCTTAGTTGCTTTGGAGGACATGCCTCTGGGGTTTTGGGATAATTAGCCTTTGCGTGTTTCTGAGTGGTGTTTACCACTGTTTACCTTGTGATGATGTTTATATAACAGGGAAGTTGGTCGCTTACTGTCACGTCTATTCCTGAAATCTGTCAGACCTATTATTCAAGATGTGTCTGGACTGGAGACAAGAGTTTGTTATGTTGTTGTTTCGAAAAAACAATTGGATTATCATTGTTGTCATTGTTATTGATAGCAATACGAGCAAGCTAATATAAGACAACACAATAAACGTTGAACCTGTTGTAAAAATACTAAACAACATTCGTACAACTCCTAACGACTTCAGCAAGAGTTTTTAGCCTTTTGGGAATGGTTTTAGAATGACAGTCGCAGGTCCCAGGGTTTGAGTCCCAGTCAGGGTACCCCTGTGATTAGATATATTCGTGTCAGCAGTTGGACAGCACCATTTAAAGCATGTAATGGACAAGTTTTAGTCACAATCCATTTTTCACAATTGATGTGCTAGCTGAGTATACATAACATTAGGAACACCTTATATTGAGTTGCATCCCCAACTTTTGCCCTCAGATCTGTCTCAATTTGTTGGGGCATGAACTCTACAAGGGGTCGAAAGCGTTCCACAGCAATGCTGGTCCATGTTGACCCCAATGCTTCCTACAGTTGTGGCTAATGATGATTGGATACAGTTGGGCAGATTGGATGGTCATGGCTCTATGTCCATATGTGGAATTTCTTTTTAATAGGCCGCGCTCCAATATGGGTGTCTGGAGCCTTATATGGAGTTCCTGCTTCAGGGCCTCGGTTCAATATGACTGTCGGTGCCCATGTATGGAGTTCCTGTTCCGGGCCAAATTCCAATACTAAAATCTGTGCCCATATATGGAGTACATGCGACAAGGCTGCGTTCCAATATGGAAGACAATTCCCATGTATGCAATTTCTTTCTGTGAATTAAACGGTTTGTCTGAAGCCTAAAGGGGTCTACAGAGGATACACAAACAGGGAGCGTGCCGTAGCTCCATCATCCACATGTTTTTTTCCAACTGGAATCTGAGACCCTTAATTATCCATGTACTCTTATAATCTCCACCAGGCACAGCCAGAAGAGGACTGGCCACCCCTAAGAGCCTGGTTCCTCTCTAGGTTTCTTCCTAGATTCCTGCCTTTCAAGGGAGTTTTAGCTAGCCACCGTGCTTCTACGTCTGCATTGCTTGCTGTTTGGGGTTTAAGGCTGAGTTTCTGTATTAGCACTTTGGGACAACTGCTGATGTAAAAAGGTCTTTATAAATACATTATATTGTAAAATGATCATGATGTTTGTATGTGGCTGCTATGATAGTGAACAGTGTTTGCTTGTGACCAGGGGTGTATTCATTCGACCGGCCGACGGAAGCAAACGGAACAAAATGTGGATAAACATACCTGAATTTGTCCAATAGACACTATCATTTGCAACTGTTGGACTAATGATTACACCCCTGATCAGGTATAGATCAGACTAGACTGTGCAATGCAGTATTGAATGTGTCACTGTCTGTCACCTTGATTACTAAAATGTTTATCTTAACCTGTACACCTACAGTACGTTGTAAACTTTCATTTATAGGTTAGGTTGTAGCAACCTCATAATATGTATAGGGAAAACTTGAGAATCATGTAGTAGCCAAAACCTATCGATGTTACATTGAGCTATTTGAATGGAATATGAATGAAAGTCATACAATATGCTGTAATAGAAAAATAATATTCCTCCCTCATCTTCAATGTCACCAACTGTCACTGGTGTACACATAGTTTTTCAGTGTACATTCTGATGTCTGGAAGTTCCTGGGGAAGGGCTGGTTCCTCAACAACCAAGATGTGACAGACACACACACTTATGCCTTGTGGTGACCACACCCTCCATCTCTCTCTCTCTCTCTCTCTCTCTCTCTCTCTCTCTCTCTCTCTCTCTCTCTCTCTCTCTTTCTCTTTCTCTTTCTCTTTTCTCTCTCTCTTTCGCTCTCTCAGCCTTTACTTCTTTTCTCTCTTTCGCTAATCATGTTATGTAATTTGACAACAAGGATTTAAAACATCAATTTTGATCTCTTAGGCTACCTGGCATCTTGACAACGTTGGTAGCAGGTGGCACTGCAGACAATACAAATATAACCATTTGAGATAAGAAAACAAGACGAATGACTGTTAATCAAACAAATCCAGCTTCAATCTCAGGTCACCTGCTATGTCATGTGTTTTCACAGCTCCAATCTGGATTTAACCGTGCAGAGAAAAGCACATTAAACAGAGCCATTTCATTTTATTTGAAAAACAATAGAGATTGTGAAAGAAAACAAGATGAAACGGCAACCATGTTTACATCACGACACAAATGTAATCCGGGCTACCTGGCTACAATACAAGTATAACCACTTGAGATAAGGAAACAGAATGGAATGACCGTGGATCAAACAAATGTTGTTCTATTCTCAGGTCACAAGTCTTGTTTGCATAGCTCTTTCTTTTTTTAGATCTTTCAGAGCTCCTTTTGTTGTAGAAGAATTTCTACCTTTCGACACCTGTACCGAGCGGTGTTGGTTGGTCTCTTCTGATCACACTCTTCCTGCACGCACGGAGGTATGAACCAACAGGGTTGACCAAAGGGGTGGTGGGAGGAGGGGGAAGGGAAGGGTACGTCTTTGGGAATTGCTCTAGATCTTTTGTTTTGCCCCGCAAGGTGGCTTAACAGGATGCCTGTGGTTCTGAGATGCTTTTGGAGGAGTTATTCAGAACATCTGCATCAGACTTATTTTTCAAGATGTGTCTGGACTGGAGACAAGAGTTTGTTATCTTGATGTTTTGCAAACAATTACGTTTTTGTCATCATAAGTGGGATTATCAATGTTGTCATTGTCATTGATAGCATTACGAGCAAGCTAAAAAAAAGAAAGAAATACAAGTTAAACTTATTGTAAAAATACTAAACAACATTCGTACAACTCCTAACGACTTCAGCAAGAGTTTTTATCCTTTGGGAATGGTTTTAGAACGACAGTCCCAGGTATCAGGGTTTGAGTCCCAGTCAGGGTACCGCTGTGATTAGATACATTTGTGTCAGCAGTTGGAGAGCACCATTTGAATCATGATATGACTGCGTTTTAGTCACACTTCATTTTTCAGAGGAAAAGGTCTGCCATTTTTCATAATTGATGTGCTAGCTGAGTGTACCAAACATTAGGAACAACTAATATTGAGTTTCACCCTCCACTTTTCCCCTCAGAACAGTCTCAATTTGTCAGGGAAATGACTCTACAAGGGGTTGAAAGCATTCCACTGGGATTTTTGTTTTACCTTTATGTAACTAGGCAAGTCAGTTAAGAACAAATTCTTATTTTCAATGATGACCTAAGAACAGTGGGTTAACTGCCTTGTTCAGGGGCACAACGACAGATTTGAACTTGTCAGCTTGGGGATTTAATCTTGGAACCTTTCGGTTACTAGTCCAACACTCTGACCACTAGGCTACCTGCCGCCCCAATACTGGCCCATGTTGACTCCAATGCTTCCTACAGTTTTGGCTTGTAGTTCATGAATATTGGATGCAGTTGAGCAGATTGGCATGGCTGGTCACGGCTCTATGTCCATGGTCACGGATCTATGTCCATGTATGGAATTCATTTCTAAAAGGCCACATTTCAATATGGGTGTCTGGGCCGTATATGGAGTTCCTGCTTCAGGGCCTCGTTCAATATGACTGTCGTGCCCATGTATGGAGTTCCTGTTCCGGGCCACATTCCAACACAAAAATCTGTGCCCATATATGGAGTACTTGCGCCAAGTCTGCTTTCCAATATGGAAGACAATGCCCATATATGCAATTTCCTGCTGTGAATTAAACGGTTTGTCTGAAGCCTAAAGCGGTCTACAGAGGATACACAAACAGGGAGCGTACCGCAGCTCCATCATCCCATATTTTTCCCACCTGGACCCTAATTATCCGTGTACTCTTATAGTCTCCACCCGGCATAGCCAGAAGAGGACTGGCCACCCCTAAGAGCTGGTTCCTCTCTAGGATTCTTCCTAGATTCCTGCCTTTCAAGGGAGTTTTAGCTAGCCACTGTGCTTCTACGTCTGCATTGCTTGCTGTTTGGGGTTTAAGGCTGAGTTTCTGTATTAGCACTTTGGGACAACTGCTGATGTAAAAAGGTCTTTATAAATACATTATATTGTAAAATGATCATGATGTTTGTATGTGGCTGCTATGATAGTGAACAGTGTTTGCTTGTGACCAGGGGTGTATTCATTCGACCGGCCGACGGAAGCAAACGGAACGAAATGTGGATAAACATACCTGAATTTGTCCAATAGAAACTGTTGTTTGCAACTATTGGACTAATGATTATACCCCTGATCAGGTATAGATGCAGACTAGACTGTGCAATGCAGTATTGAATGTGTCACTGTCTGTCACCTTGATTACTAAAATGTTTATCTTAACCTGTACACCTACAGTACGTTGTAAACTTTCATTTATAGGTTAGGTTGTAGCAACCTCATAATATGTATAGGGAAAACTTGAGAATCATGTAGTAGCCAAAACCTATCGATGTTACATTGAGCTATTTGAATGGAATATGAATGAAAGTCATACAATATGCTGTAATAGAAAAATAATATTCCTCCCTCATCTTAAATGTCACCAACTGTCACTGGTGTACACATTGTTTTTCAGTGTACATTCTGATGTCTGGAAGTTCCTGGGGAAGGGCTGGTTCCTCAACAACCGAGATGTGACAGACACACACTTATGCCACACCCTCCATCTCTCTCTCTCTCTCTCTCTCTCTCTCTCTCTCTCTCTCTCTCTCTCTCTCTCTCTCTCTCTCTCTCTCTCTCTCTTCTCTCTCTTTATTTTTTTTGTTCTCTCTTTCGCTCATCATGTTATGTAATTTGACAACACGGATTGAAAACATCAATTTTGATCTCTTAGGCTACCTGGCATCTTGACAACGTTGGTAGCAGGTGGCACTGCAGACAATACAAATATAACCATTTGAGATAAGAAAACAAGATGAATGACTGTTAATCAAACAAATCCAGCTTCAATCTCAGGTCACCTGCTATTTCATGTGTTTTCACAGCTCCAATCTGGATTTAACCGTGCAGAGAAAAGCACATTAAACAGAGCCATTTCATTTTATTTGAAAAACAATAGAGATTGTGAAAGAAAACAAACTGAAACGGCAACCATGTTTACATCACGACACAAATGTAATCCGGGCTACATGGCTACAATACAAGTATAACCACTTGAGATAAGGACACAGAATGGAATGACCGTGAATCAAACAAATGTTGCTCTATTCTCAGGTCACAAGTCTTGTTTGCATAGCTCTTTCTTCTTTTAGAGACCTGTCAGAGCTTTTGTTGTAGAAGAATTTCTACCTTTCGACACCTACGCCGAGCGGTGATGGTTGGTCTCTTCTGTACACACTCTTCCTGCACGCACGGAGGTTAGCACCTACAGGATGGAGCCAATGGGGGTGGTGGGAGGAGGGGGAAGGGATGGGTACTTATTTGGAAATCTGTAGATCTTTTGTTTTTGTTGACCAGGCAAGATGGCTTAACAGGATGCCAGTGGTTCTGAGATGCTTTTGGAGGACCTGCCCCTGGGGTTTTGGGACTGGATAATTAGGCTTTCTGTGTTTCTGGGTGGTGTTCACCACTGTTTACCTGATGATGATGTTTACAGAACAGGGAAGTTGGTCACTTACTGTCACATGTATTCAGAAAATCTGAGTCAGACTTATTATTCAAGATGTGTCTGGACTGGAGACAATAGTTTGTTATGTTGATGTTTTGAAAACAATGACGTTTTTGTCATCATATGTGGGATTATCATTGTTGTCATTGATAGCATTACGAGCAAGCCTTTAAAAAAACAAAATAAAAGTTGAACCTGTTGTAAAAATACCAAACAATGTTCGTACAACACCTAACGACTTCAGCAAGAATTTTTAGCCTTTTGGGAATGGTTTTGGAATGACAGTCCCAGGTACCAGGGTTTGAGTTCCAGTCAGGGTACCCCTGTGATTAACTACATTTGTGTTAGCAGTTGGACAGCAGCATTTGAATCATGATATGACTGCGTTTTAGTCACACTTCATTTTTCAGAGGAAAAGGTCTGCCATTTTTCATAATTGATGTGCTAGCTGAGTGTACCAAACATTAGGAACAACTAATATTGAGTTTCACCCTCCACTTTTCCCCTCAGAACAGTCTCAATTTGTCAGGGAAATGACTCTACAAGGGGTTGAAAGCATTCCACTGGGATTTTTGTTTTACCTTTATGTAACTAGGCAAGTCAGTTAAGAACAAATTCTTATTTTCAATGATGACCTAAGAACAGTGGGTTAACTGCCTTGTTCAGGGGCACAACGACAGATTTGAACTTGTCAGCTTGGGGATTTAATCTTGGAACCTTTCGGTTACTAGTCCAACACTCTGACCACTAGGCTACCTGCCGCCCCAATACTGGCCCATGTTGACTCCAATGCTTCCTACAGTTTTGGCTTGTAGTTCATGAATATTGGATGCAGTTGAGCAGATTGGCATGGCTGGTCACGGCTCTATGTCCATGGTCACGGATCTATGTCCATGTATGGAATTCATTTCTAAAAGGCCACATTTCAATATGGGTGTCTGGGCCGTATATGGAGTTCCTGCTTCAGGGCCTCGTTCAATATGACTGTCGTGCCCATGTATGGAGTTCCTGTTCCGGGCCACATTCCAACACAAAAATCTGTGCCCATATATGGAGTACTTGCGCCAAGGCTGCGTTCCAATATGGAAGACAATGCCCATATATGCAATTTCCTGCTGTGAATTAAACGGTTTGTCTGAAGCCTAAAGTGGTCTACAGAGGATACACAAACAGGGAGCGTACCGCAGCTCCATCATCCCATATTTTTCCCACCTGGACCCTAATTATCCGTGTACTCTTATAGTCTCCACCCGGCATAGCCAGAAGAGGACTGGCCACCCCTAAGAGCTGGTTCCTCTCTAGGATTCTTCCTAGATTCCTGCCTTTCAAGGGAGTTTTAGCTAGCCACTGTGCTTCTACGTCTGCATTGCTTGCTGTTTGGGGTTTAAGGCTGAGTTTCTGTATTAGCACTTTGGGACAACTGCTGATGTAAAAAGGTCTTTATAAATACATTATATTGTAAAATGATCATGATGTTTGTATGTGGCTGCTATGATAGTGAACAGTGTTTGCTTGTGACCAGGGGTGTATTCATTCGACCGGCCGACGGAAGCAAACGGAACGAAATGTGGATAAACATACTTGAATTTGTCCAATAGAAACTGTTGTTTGCAACTATTGGACTAATGATTATACCCCTGATCAGGTATAGATGCAGACTAGACTGTGCAATGCAGTATTGAATGTGTCACTGTCTGTCACCTTGATTACTAAAATGTTTATCTTAACCTGTACACCTACAGTACGTTGTAAACTTTCATTTATAGGTTAGGTTGTAGCAACCTCATAATATGTATAGGGAAAACTTGAGAATCATGTAGTAGCCAAAACCTATCGATGTTACATTGAGCTATTTGAATGGAATATGAATGAAAGTCATACAATATGCTGTAATAGAAAAATAATATTCCTCCCTCATCTTAAATGTCACCAACTGTCACTGGTGTACACATTGTTTTTCAGTGTACATTCTGATGTCTGGAAATTCCTGGGGAAGGGCTGGTTCCTCAACAACCGAGATGTGACAGACACACCCTCCACTTATGCCACACCCTCCATCTCTCTCTCTCTCTCTCTCTCTCTCTCTCTCTCTCTCTCTCTCTCTCTCTCTCTCTCTCTCTCTCTCTCTCTTTATTTTTTTTGTTCTCTCTTTCGCTCATCATGTTATGTAATTTGACAACACGGATTGAAAACATCAATTTTGATCTCTTAGGCTACCTGGCATCTTGACAACGTTGGTAGCAGGTGGCACTGCAGACAATACAAATATAACCATTTGAGATAAGAAAACAAGACGAATGACTGTTAATCAAACAAATCCAGCTTCAATCTCAGGTCACCTGCTATGTCATGTGTTTTCACAGCTCCAATCTGGATTTAACCGTGCAGAGAAAAGCACATTAAACAGAGCCATTTCATTTTATTTGAAAAACAATAGAGATTGTGAAAGAAAACAAAATGAAACGGCAACCATGTTTACATCACAACACAAATGTAATCCGGGCTACATGGCTACAATACAAGTATAACCACTTGAGATAAGGACACAGAATGGAATGACCGTGAATCAAACAAATGTTGCTCTATTCTCAGGTCACAAGTCTTGTTTGCATAGCTCTTTCTTCTTTTAGAGACCTGTCAGAGCTTTTGTTGTAGAAGAATTTCTACCTTTCGACACCTACGCCGAGCGGTGATGGTTGGTCTCTTCTGTACACACTCTTCCTGCACGCACGGAGGTTAGCACCTACAGGATGGAGCCAATGGGGGTGGTGGGAGGAGGGGGAAGGGAGGGGTACTTATTTGGAAATCTGTAGATCTTTTGTTTTTGTTGACCAGGCAAGATGGCTTAACAGGATGCCAGTGGTTCTGAGATGCTTTTGGAGGACCTGCCCCTGGGGTTTTGGGACTGGATAATTAGGCTTTCTGTGTTTTTGGGTGGCGTTCACCACTGTTTACCTGATGATGATGTTTACAGAACAGGGAAGTTGGTCACTTACTGTCACATGTATTCAGAAAATCTGAGTCAGACTTATTATTCAAGATGTGTCTGGACTGGAGACAATAGTTTGTTATGTTGATGTTTTGAAAACAATGACGTTTTTGTGATCATATGTGGGATTATCATTGTTGTCATTGATAGCATTACGAGCAAGCCTTTAAAAAAACAAAATAAAAGTTGAACCTGTTGTAAAAATACCAAACAACGTTCGTACAACACCTAACGACTTCAGCAATAATTTTTAGCCTTTTGGGAATGGTTTTGGAATGACAGTCCCAGGTACCAGGGTTTGAGTTCCAGTCAGGGTACCCCTGTGATGAACTACATTTGTGTTAGCAGTTGGACAGCAGCATTTAAATCATGAAATGACTGAGTTTTAGTCACAATTCATTTTTCAGAGGAAAAGGTCTGCCATTTTTCATAATTGATGTGCTAACTGAGTGTACCAAACATTAGGAACACCTAATATTGAGTTGCACCACTCACTTTTGCCCTCAGAACAGTCTCAATTCATGAGACCATGGACTCTTCAAGGTGTTGAAAGTGTTCCACAGGGATGCTGGCCCATGTTGACTCCAGTGCTTCCTACAGTTGTGGCTTGTGGATAATGAATATTGGATGCAGTTGAGCAGATTGGCATGGTCACAGCTCTATTTCCATATTTGGAATTCCTTTCTAATAGGCAGCATTCCAATATGGGTGTCTGGGGCCACATACAGAGTTCCTGCTTCAGGGCTGCTTTTCAATATGAATGTCGGTGCCAATATATAAAGTTTCTGTTCCGGGCCACATTCCAATATGAAAGTCTGTGCCCATATATGGAGTTATTGCGCCAAGGCTGAGTTCCAATACTGAAGGTAATGCCCATATATGCAATTTCCTGCTGTGGATGAGATGGTTTGTCTGAAGCCTAAATGGGTCTACAGAGAATACACAAACAGGGAGCGTACTGCAGCTCCATCATCCAAAGTCTGAGACCAGACACCTCCAATTAAACATTTCTTGAGTAGACAATATTTCATTTATAAACATACATTTGAAGTCGGAAGTTTATATAGACTTGGGTTGGAGTCATTAAAACTAGTTTTTCAACCACTCCACAAATGTCTTGTTTAACAAACTATAGTGTTGGCAAGTTGGTTTAGACATCTACTTTGTGCATGACACAAGTCATTTTTCTAACAATTGTTTATAGATAGATTATTTCACTTACAATTCACAATTCCAGTAGGTCAGATGTGTTGACTGTTGACTGTGCCTTTAAATAGATTGGAAAATTCCATGGCTTTAGAAGCTTCTGATAGGCTAATTGACATAATTTGAGTCAATTGGAGGTGTACCTGTAGATGTATTTCAAGGCCTACCTTTAAACTCAGTGCATCTTTGCTTGACATCATGGGAAAATCAAAAGAAATCAGGCAAGGCCTCAGAAAAAAATGGTAGACTTTCACAAGTCTGGTTCATCCTTGGGAGTAATTTCAAAACACCTGAAGGAACCACGTTCAACTGTACAAACAACAGTATGTAAGTATAAACACTATGGGTCTCTTAGAGATGAACGTACTTTTCTGCGAAAAGTGCAAATCATTCCCAGAACAACAGCAAAGGACCTTGTGAAGATGCTGGAGGAAATAGGTACTAAAGTATATACAGTATATCCACAGGAAGACGAGTCCTGTATCGACAACCTGGAAGGCCGCTCAGCAAGGAAGAAGCCACTGTTCCAAAATCGCCGTAAAAAAGACTACGGTTTGCAATTGCATATTGGGACAAAGATCACACTTTTTGGAGAAATGTCCTCTGTGCTGATGAAACAAAAATAACTGTTTGGCCATAATGACCATCGTTATATTTGGAGGAAAAAGGGGGAGTATTGCAAGCCGAGGAACACCATCCCAACCGTGAAGCAAGAGGGTGGCAGTATCATGTTGTGGGGGTGCTTTGCTGCAGGAGGGACTGGTGTGCTTCACAAAATAGATCAGCATCATGAGATTGGAAAATGATGTGGATATGTCGAAGCAACATCTCAAGACATCAGTCAGGAATTTAAAGCTTGGTTGTAAATGGGTCTTCCCACTGGACAATGACCACAAGCATACTTCCAAAGTTGTAGCAAAATGGCATAAGGACAACAAAGTCAAGGTATTGGAGTGGCCATCACAAAGGCTTGACCTCAATCCTATAGAAAATTTGTAGGCAGAACTGAAAAAGCGTGTGCGAGCAAGGAAGCCTACAAACCTGACTCTCTTACACCAGCTCTGTCAAGAGGAATGGGCCAAATTTACCCAACTTATTGTGGGAAGCTAGTGGAAGGCTACCCAAAACATTTGACCCAGGTTAAACAATATAAAGGCAATGCTACCAAATTGTATGAGTGTATGTAAACTTCTGACCCACTGGGAATGTGATGAAAGAAATTAAAGCTACAATAAATCATACTCTTTACTATTATTCTGACATTTCACATTCTTAAAATAAATTAGTGATCCTAACTGACCTAATACAGGGAATTATTGCTAGGATTAAATGTCAGGAATTGTGAAAAACTAAGTTTAAATGTAGTTGGCTAAGGTGTACGTAAACTTCCAACTCCAACTGTAATTATCATTCCTTGTGAAGACTGGGGGCTAGTATTGAGTGAGTTTTGCAAGGGAAGTCCCGCCCCTGTGGCTACATCACATCTGGTATAAACTGAGAAGAGATCAATGTTATGCTACTTCGCCTCTACTACTTACAAGCTTCCTTTTTGTGCTTTTATTTCGAGATTTGCTACGTGCAATTTCTTTTGAGGAGCGTCCGTGCGAGCTGGTGAGACAATATGAGAACCTTTATGTTTGAATTCGGACAACCATGCAAAAAGACAACAGCTGGAGGGAGATTTCACAAAATTTGAAAACCATACTGATATCAAGGAAACAAGGAGAAAGATTCGGGATCTGTATGTTCCCAATCTGAAAAGGGTGAATGAGACAAGGAGTGAGGCTGCTGCTGGTGTGTGTGTCCCAGGCATTGTGCGACAACTAGATTGTCTTTGTGATCACGTGAAATATTGGCACTGTAACAGTGACTGCCCAATGCCACAAAAGCAAAAGATGCGTACTTTTTGAAGAATTTTTTTATTATTTTTATTTCACCTTTATTTAACCAGGTAGGCTAGTTGAGAACAAGTTCTCATTTGCAACTGCGACCTGGCCAAGATAAAGCATAGCAGTGTGAACAGAAAACACAGAGTTACACATGGAATAAACAATTAACAAGTCAATAACACAGTAGAAAAAAATGGGCAGTCTATATACAATGTGTGCAAAAGGCATGAGGAGGTAGGCGAATAATACAGTTTTGCAGATTAACACTGGAGTGATAAATGATCAGATGGTCATGTACAGGTAGAGATATTGGTGTGCAAAAGAGCAGAAAAATAAATAAATAAAAACAGTATAAAAAACAGTATGGGAATGAGGTAGGTGAAAATGGGTGGGCTATTTTCCTATAGACTATGTACAGCTGCAGCGATCGGTTAGCTGCTCGGATAGCTGATGTTTGAAGTTGGTGAGGGAGATAAAAGTCTCCAACTTCAGCGATTTTTGCAATTCGTTCCAGTCACAGGCAGCAGAGTACTGGAACGAAAGGCGGCCAAATGATGTGTTGGCTTTAGGGATGATCAGTGAGATACACCTGCTGGAGCGCGTGCTACGGATGGGTGTTGCCATCGTGACCAGTGAACTGAGATAAGGCGGAGCTTTACCTAGCATGGACTTGTAGATGATCTGGAGCCAGTGGGTCTGGCGACGAATATGTAGTGAGGGCCAGCCGACTAGAGCATACAAGTCGCAGTGGTGGGTGGTATAAGGTGCTTTAGTGACAAAACGGATGGCACTGTGATAGACTGCATCCAGTTTGCTGAGTAGAGTGTTGGAAGCCATTTTGTAGATGACATCGCCGAAGTCGAGGATCGGTAGGATAGTCAGTTTTACTAGGGTAAGCTTGGCAGCGTGAGTGAAGGAGGCTTTGTTGCGGAATAGAAAGCCGACTCTTGATTTGATTTTCGATTGGAGATGTTTGATGTGGGTCTGGAAGGAGAGTTTGCAGTCTAGCCAGACACCTAGGTACTTATAGATGTCCACATATTCAAGGTCGGAACCATCCAGGGTGGTGATGCTAGTCGGGCATGCGGGTGCAGGCAGCGATCGGTTGAAAAGCATGCATTTGGTTTTACTCGCGTTTAAGAGCAGTTGGAGGCCACGGAAGGAGTGCTGTATGGCATTGAAGCTCGTTTGGAGGTTAGATAGCACAGTGTCCAATGACAGGCCGAAAGTATATAGAATGGTGTAGTCTGCGTAGAGGTGGCTCAGGGAATCGCCCGCAGCAAGAGCAACATCATTGATATACACAGAGAAAAGAGTCGGCCCGAGAATTGAACCCTGTGGCACCCCCATAGAGACTGCCAGAGGACCGGACAGCATGCCCTCCCATTTGACACACGGAACTCTGTCTGCAAAGTAATTGGTGAACCAGGCAAGGCAGTCATCCGAAAAACCGAGGCTGTTGAGTCTGCCGATAAGAATATGGTGATTGACAGAGTCGAAAGCCTTGGCGAGGTCGATGAAGACATGAGTTGGCTGCAAGGCCCTTTGGTACATTGCCTTTTAAAACAGAGCTTGGTAAATTCAAAGTTTTAGGACTGATCTGGGCTATGATTCAAGATGGGTCTGGACTGGAGATGAGAGTTTGAAATGTTGATGATTGCTTTATCGTCATCCGTGGGATTATCATTGTTGCCTTTGCAATTGATATCATTGCGAGCAAGCAAATAAAAAACCTGACATAAAAGTTGAGCCTGTTGTAAAAATACTAAATAACTTCCATACAACACCTAACTCCTTCACCAAGAGGTTTTTAGACTTTTGGTAATGGTTTTAGAATGGCAGTCCCTGGTAGCAGGATTGGAGTTCCCTTGTGATTAACTACATTTGTGTGAGGAGGAGATCGATTGCACCGTTTAAAGAGTGTCCCGGCTGAGTTTTAGTCACAATTTTTCCACATTTTCCCTAATTGATGTGCTAGCTGAAATACACTGAGTATACCAAACATTAGTCGAGTTGCCGGGGCATGGACTCTACAAGGTGTCAAAAGCGTTCCACAGGGATACTGGCCCATGTAGACTCCAATGCTTCCCACAGTGGTGGCTTATGGTTAATGGAGATTGGTTGCAGGTGAGCAGATTGGTGAAAAAATCCAATCAAATCAAATGCCTCTCCTGTGAAGTGACGTGCGACTTACACCTAGTTTCTTGAAATGGGTCACGCATGTTGACAACTATGTTTTTTTTGTGAAATTATACAACGAGCACAGATCTGGTGTCCTGAGTGAAGTTAAGTATGCTCCCTCTAACTCTCTCTCTCTCTTTCCCTCCCCTCCTGGAGGACCAGAGCCCTAGGACCATGCCTCAGGACTACCTGACCTGATGACTCCTGGCCAGTCCACCTGGTTGTGCTGCTGCTGCTCCAGTTTCAACTGTTCTGCCTGCGGTTATGGAACCCTGACCTGTTCACCAGACGTGCTAGCTTGTCCCGGATCTGCTGTATTCAAATCTTTTTCTTTCTTTCTTTCTTTCTTTCTTTCTTTCTTTCTTTCTTTCTTTCTTTCTTTCTTTCTTTCTTTCTTTCTTTCTTTCTTTCTTTCTTTCTTTCTACTACACCTGTTGTCTAAACCTCTAAATGTTTGGCTATGAAAACCCAACTGACATTTACTCCTGAGGTACTGACCTGTTGCACTCTCTGCTACTATGATTTTTATTTGACCCTGCTGGTCATCTATGAACGTTTGAACATCTTGAAGAACAATCTGGCCTTAATGGCTGTGTACTCTTATAATCTCTATGCGGCATAGCCAGAAGAGTACTGGCCACCCCTAAGATTCTGGTTCCTCTCTAGGGTTCTTCCTAGGTTCCTACCTTTCAAGGGAGTTTTTCCTAGCACGCCGTGCTTCTACGTCTGCATTGCTTGCTGTTTGGGGTTTAAGGCTGAGTTTCTGTATTAGCACTTTGGGACAACTGCTGATGTAAAAAGGTCTTTATGAGTAAATTATATTGGAAAATGATTATGATGTTTGTATGTGGCTGCTATGAACGTGAACAGTGTTTGCTTGTGACCAGGGGTGTATTCATTCGAACAATTATTTTCTTAAACGGAAACAAACATAACGAAACAGCACGCAACTGTTGGACTAATGATTACACCCCTGATCAGGTGTAGATGTGTAACACTCGAAGAGGATGGGTGTGGAGTCAGGCACGGAGAGCAGAAGTATCTGGGGAAAAAACGCTTTAATGTCCAAAACAGGAACACGTACAATGGGGAAACATACCAAACCCAAGTGCAACTGGTAATACCGGACAGCGAAAACCCAACAATAATCAGAGTACACCTCTAACATAAACAGTAACAAGCCCGTACAAACACAGGCGGACTAATCAAACTTAAATAACCCCAACAAGGAACAGGTGAAAACAATTAGACAAAACCAAACGAAAAGGGAAAAGAGGGATCGGTGGCAGCCAGTAGACCGGAGACGATGACCGCCGAGCGCCGCCCGGACGGGAAGGGGAGCCACCTTCTGTGATATTCGTGACAAGATGCAGACTAGACGGTGCAAGGCAGTATTGAATGTTTCACTGTCTGCATCTACGTTGTAAACTTTCATTTATAGTCTAGGTTGTAGCAATCTCATAATGTGTATAGGAAAAACCTGAGAATCATGTAGTAGCCAAAACCTATCAATGTTACATTGATCTCTCTCTCTCTCTCTCTCTCTCTCTCTCTCTCTCTCTCTCTCTCTCTCTCTCTCTCTCTCTCTCTCTCTCTCTCTCTCTCTCTCTCTCTCTCTCTCTCTCTCTCTCTCTCTCTCTCTCTCTCTCTCTCTCTCTCTCTCTCTCTCTCTCTCTCTCTCTCTCTCTCTCTACTCTCTCTCTCTCTCTCTCTCTCACACACACACCTGTCTCTCTCTCACACACACACACACACACACACACACACACACACACACACACACACACACACACACCTGTTGTCTACATCTCTGAATGCTCAGATATGTAAACCCAACTGACAATTACTCCTGAGGTACTGACCTGTTGCACCTTCTACAACCACTATGATTATTAGAATTTGACCCTGCTGGTCATCTATGAACGTTTTAACATTTAGGAGTGGCCAGCCAGAAGACGACTGGCCACTCCTAAGAGCCTAGTTCCTCTCTAGGGTTCTTCCTAGGTTTCTGCCTTTCAAGGGAGATTTTCCTTGCTTCTACATCTGCATTCTCACAATCGTCCTAATAACATTCGGACCAAAGCGCAGCGTGATATGGGTTCCACTTGTTGAATGAATGAAACGCACAAAACCAATAAAGATCGAATGAAGTGCTCACAGGCAACTACACATAAACAAGATCCCACAAAACACAGTGGGGAAATGGCTTCCTAAATATGATCCCCAATCAGAGACAACGAAAAACAGCTGCCTCTGATTGGGAACCATACCAGGCTAACATATAAATAAACAACCTAGTTTACCCACCCTAGTCACACCCCGACCTAACCAAAATAGAGAATAAAAAGGCTCTCTATGGTCAGGGCGTGACATGCATTGCTTGCTGTTTGGGGTTTAAGGCTGAGTTTCTGTATTAGCACTTTGTGACAACTGCTGATGTAAAAAGGTCTTGATAAAAACTTCAGCGATGTCATTTACAAAATAACCTCCAATACCCTACTCAGTAAATTGGATGCAGTCTATCACAGTGCCATCCGTTTTGTCACCAAAGCCCCATATACTTCCCACCACTGCGACCTGAACGCTCTCGTTGGCTGGCCCTTGCTTCATACTCGTCGCCAAACCCACTGGCTCCAGGTCATCTACAAGACCCTGCTAGATAAAGTCCCCCCTTATTTTAGCTTGCTGGACACCATAGCAGCACCCACATGTAGCACGCGCTCCAGCAGGTATCTCTCTCTGGTCACCCCCAAAACCAATTCTTCCTTTGGCCGCCTCTCCTTCCAGTTCTCTGCTGCCAATGACTGGAACGAACTACAAAAATCTCTGAAACTGGAAACACTTATCTCCCTCACTAGCTTTAAGCACCAGCTGTCAGAGCAGCTCACAGATTACTGCACCTGTACATAGCCCATCTATAATTTAGCCCAAACAACTCCCTCTCCCCCTACATACCTGAATTTGTCCAATAGAAACTATCGTTTTTAATTGTTGGACTAACAATTACACCCGAGATCAGGTGTAGATAAAGGCAAGACTGTGCATTGCAGTATTGAATGTGTCACTGTCTGTCACCTTAATTACTAAAACGTTTATTAGGACCTGTACACCTATGTTGTAAATGTTCATTTATAGGCTAGGTTGTAGGGTGAATGGAATATGAATGACAGTCATCCAATATGCTGTAATAGAAAAAAAAACGTATTGTCCTCCTTCATCTTAAACTGTCTCCAACTGTCACTGGTGTACACATAGTTTTTCAGTGTACATTCTGATGTCTGGAAGTTCCTGGGGAAGGGCTGGTTTCTCAACAACCAAGATGTGACAGACACAGAAACATGTGCCTTGTGGTGACCACACCCTCCATCTCTCTCTCTCTCTCTCGCTCTCTCTCGCCACCACACCTGTTGTCTAAACATCTGAATGCTCGGCTATGAAAACCCAACTGAAATTTACTCCTGAGGTACTGACCTGATGCACCCTCTACAACCACTGTGTTTATTATTTGACCCTGCCAGTCATCTCTCTCTCGCTTTTCTCTCTCTCTCTCTCTCTGAAATTCAATAGGCAGTAATGACGAGGTCAAAGCGAAGTGATACAGGTACACATACGAAATCAACAGCAACCACAATAGGAATAGTACATGTAATACCGAAGAAATGATACACATATAACAAATAAAACCAATCAATATCCAATACAGAAATGCAATAATGGTCAACGTTGAGAATGTAATTCAACAAACAAAAATGACTGCTTGTACTGATGTTGTGTATGACCTTTAATACAGTATATGGATAAAATAGGACACAGCACAGAGACTGGATTTGGATTAATAACTTTAAATGTTATTGATCATTAGTCTATAATAGAGACTTGAGGTGTGCCATTGCCAAGAGACTACACTAGAGGTTAATGGTTATCTATTGGGCAAGGTATATGGTGGGTGCCATTAAGCTTGGAATGTACTCAGTGTCGGGACAACCATCACATGTGGCAGGCAAGGGGAGAGAGCGATGGATTAGTTATGAAGGGGACGAGGTCAGGTAAGGTCATGTTAACCTGTTAATCCTACCCCCTACTTTTTCGAACATTCTGTTAAAAATCGTGCAACATTTCAGCGCCCTGCTACTCATGCCAGGAATATAGTATATGCATATGATTAGTATGTGTGGATAGAAAACACTCAGACGTTTATAAAACTGGTTAAATCACGGCTGTGACTATAACAGAACGTGTGTTTCATCGAAAAGCGCAGGAAAATCTGATCACTGAAAATAGAAATATATATCCATGCGCGACTTGAACCCATTGATAAAGGTGAACCACATTTAATGGGGCTGAGGTTGCAATACCTACAGCTTCCACACGTTGTCTAGAGTCTTGTCATTTGCCTAGGCTTTGTTTCTTGGTCAAACAGACGCAAGGCAACGCATTTCCTCCAGTCTCCGACCGGATATTTTGGTTGAGAATTACCCGGACATTTTTTCCAGATGGACAGCTAAAAGAATTATACTTCGCCTCGTGATCAATTTGATCGCTTATTAACGTTTAATAATACCTAAAGTTGCATTACAAAAGTATTTCGAAGTGTTTTGTGAAAGTTTATCGTGGACTTTTTTAATTAAAAAAAAATGACGTTACGTTATAAGACGCTATTTTTTTCCGTTTATCACACATTCTTCATAGATCGATATCTAGGCTATATATGGACCGATTTAATCGAAAAAAAGACCCAATAGTGATTATGGGACATCTAGGAGTGCCAACAAAGAAGATGGTCAAAGGTAATGAATGTTTTATATTTTATTTGTGCGGTTTGTGTAGCGACGACTATGCTAATTATTTTGTTTACGTCCCCTGCGGGTCTTTTGGGGTGTTACATGCTATCAGATAATAGCTTCTCATGCTTTCGCCGAAAAGCATTTTAAAAATCTGACTTGTTGCCTGGATTCAAAACGAGTGTAGCTTTAATTCAATACCCTGCATGTGTATTTTAATGAACGTTTGAGTTTTAACTAATACTATTAGCATTTAGCGTAGCGCATTTGCATTTCCAGATGTCTAGATGGGACGCCTGCGTGCCAGGTAGGACCAAGAGGTTTTAAGGGAAAAGGAAAAGCTTATTGCCCGTATCCCTTTGTTTCCTGCCTAGCAATAAAGATAGTGTTTAGCGAGAAGGAGGAGACTCCACTCAAAGTGGGATACAAATTCCACCACTGTTCGATCCTTTGGGAAGAATACTCTTTTTTTTTACACTTTCACAGTGTCCGTCGAGTTCTTACTCTAATAATTAGAACCTAACAGTTGGCACTGCGAGCAGGGTTCACCACGATTTATAGTCAAACCAGAGAGTTCAGATCAATGGAGCAGGAGCTGGCAACAAACAAGGTAGGCACGGTTCCTACACCTGTTTCCACTCATTTTGACATCTTGGGGAGATGAGATTCGTCGGCTGAGCAATTAGAGGATACGGACCTAGAAAGCCTGAGTTTATTCAGTAGGACCATTGAGTAAAGACCGGTCATAGCCTTAAAGAGAGTAAGTCCCGAGCAGGATAGTTTGCTGTAGAGGGTAAGACTCAGAGATAGAGAGTAAGTTCCGAGCAGGTGGTCCTGTGGAGGGTAAAACTCGGTTTATCAGCCAGACCTGTAAAGAGGCTGAAGGTCTCAGTGGCCATGCGGCAGTAGAGTGTGTGTGGATGGATGAAGTCACCTGCTTGTGTACTAGGAAAAAAGGTTGCCATTCAGGGTCAGAAGAAAAGCAATACGTTATTTGAATGCTGTTGGATTTGGGTATATTAGCGGTAGCAATAAAGAGGGGTTCGTTTTATGCCATTGGGGTGAGGAAACATGACAGATTGTGGAAATAGGAAGACGAGTGTGAATCATTTTGGTAATGTGTGTTATCAACAACAGTGGTATTTGAGGCGCAACACTGGTATTTGAGGCGCGACCCCGCCCTGTGCAACTGGGTGAGGGTAGGCAACAACATCTCCACCCCGCTGATCCTCAACACTGGGGCCCCACAAGGGTGCGTTCTGAGCCCTCTCCTGTACTCCCTGTTCACCCACGACTGCGTGGCCACGCACGCCTCCAACTCAATCAAGTTTGCGGACGACACAACAGTGGTAGGCTTGATTACCAACAACGACGAGACTGCCTACAGGGAGGAGGTGAGGGCCCTCGGAGTGTGGTGTCAGGAAAATAACCTCATACTCAACGTCAACAAAACTAAGGAGATGATTGTGGACTTCAGGAAACAGCAGAGGGAACACCCCCCAATCCACATCGATGGAACAGTAGTGGAGAGGGTAGTAAGTTAAGTTCCTCGGCGTACACATCACAGACAAACTGAATTGGTCCACCCACACAGGCAGCATCGTGAAGAAGGCGCAGCAGCGCCTCTTCAACCTCAGGAGGCTGAAGAAATTTGGCTTGTCACCAAAAGCACTCAAACTTCTACAGATGCACAATCGAGAGCATCCTGGCGGGCTGTATCACCGCCTGGTACGGCAACTGCCCCGCCAACAACCGTAAGGCTCTCCAGAGGGTAGTGAGGTATGCACAACGCATCACCGGGGGCAAACTACCTGCCCTCCAGGACACCTACACCACCCGATGTCACAGGAAGGCAATAAATATCATCAAGGACAACAACCACCTGAGCCACTGCCTGTTCACCCCGCTATCATCCAGAAGGCGAGGTCAGTACAGGTGCATCAAAGCTGGGACCGAGAGACTGAAAAACAGCTTCTATCTCAAGGCCATCAGACTGTTAAATAGCCACCACTAACATTGAGTGGCTGCTGCCAACACACTGACTCAACTCCAGCCACTTTAATAATGGGAATTGATGGGAAATTATGTAAAATATATCACTAGCCACTTTAAACAAATGCTACCTAACATAATGTTTACATACCCTACATTATTCATCTCATATGTATATGTATATACTGTACTCTATATCATCTGCTGCATCTTTATGTAATACATGTATCACTAGCCACTTTAACTATGCCACTTTGTTTACATACTCATCTCATATGTATATAATGCACTCAATACCATCTACTGTATCTTGCCCATGCCGCTCTGTACCATCACTCATTCATATATCTTTATGTACATATTCTTTATCCCCTTACACTTGTGTCTATAAGGTAGTAGTTTTGGAATTGTTAGCTAGATTGTTAGCTACTTGATGGTTATTACTGCATTGTCGGAACTAGAAGCACAAGCATTTCGCTACACTCGCATTAACATCTGCTAACCATGTGTATGTGACAACTAAAATTTGATTTGATTTGGAATATGACATTAGGTCATGCGTATTCTCCAGTAATACATTTGCAGACGCTATAGTATTGGTTCTAATGCAAGGTATTAAGTGCCGTGACAAATGAATAGGCACAAATACCGTAACTATTCTCAGGGGAAGTGGGTAGCGCTACCTTGGAAAATAGTTCATAGAAGGTGTGCCTTAGAGACAGGACTGAAGAAATCTTAACACCCTGGACACCATCGGGAGAGGATTGGGAATAAAAGCTATTGAGCGAGAGAATTTGAGTAACGCAACGGAGACGCTGAAAGTAGCACATGAGCATTCTAACAATTTGGCTCGAATATGGGAAACGTTTAGCAAACTGGATAAAACTGGGCAACATGTCCCTGCTGATGGAGATTTCAAAACAAATGAAGAATTCAGGGAGGCAATTATGACCGGGCACAATGACATCAATGAGAAATCGCAAGGTCTACATACAAGTGTTTTGAGGTCGGCGTTTTATCAACAGAAGAGCATAACCAATAAAAAAATGGTATTAGTAGATGTACTCAGCAACAGAAAGACTGGGTAAGGGAGTACATTGATATAATTTGTGCTCTCGGTTTTGATGGCAGGTTTTTAAACCTGTGGTAAAAACTGCAATTGCAGGGGTAGTGGATGAAATAGAGCAAGATGCTTTGAGAGTGGAAAACAACTCCACTCCCTTCACAGATGTGCGAGGTGTTAATACAGCCAAAGTGAAAGTCACTAACAGTGGTTTCAATGGCCAAGGTAAGACAAAGAAACATAGCGAAAAAAACACTGACACTTAGGGAGATAAGGGTCCTTTGAAATCTGGGTAAGCAAGCACAGGTGGATTAGTCAACACACTCACCAAGTGTTCTAATGCCATCCTCCCATTTAACTTTCTGGTGGGGCAGCTGCATAGCTACCACGGTCCTTCGCTTCCCGGATGCTGGGGTCTCCGACTTCACTGCTAGTAAGTCATAGAGACATTTTGCATGTTGTGAGAAGTTCTGTACATAACTGTAGTACCCTAGAAACGCCAGTAGTTTCCTCAGCTCTCTCATGTTTGTTGGTGGCCTGTTTACCAGTTCTCGCACTACTACAATTTCTTTAAAAACCATTCTGTAATCTTCAGAACAAATACTTTTTCCTAAATAACAGACTAGGTCACACTTATCAGCCCTGAGTTTAATACCCCGTTTATTTTGCTGCCTGACGGACATCTTCCACATGTTATCCAAATAACTGACTAAAAATAAGCATATCATCCAAATATGGTATACAGATTCTCTCTCTTATACCCTCTAAACTTTCCTCCGTGCTTTGTTGCAAGGCAGAGGGGCTGTTTGATAAGCCAAAGGGAATTCTGTTCCATTCATGTAAGGCCCAAGGAGGGTTGAAAACATTGTCTTTTCTGGACTCCTCTCCCACAAAGCCTTTTGTGGTTTGCCTTTCATTGATCTAAAACTGTAAACCACGAGTTTCCTCCCAAACCATCAAGTATTTCCTGTATTCGGGGTTTGGGTTGCCTTTCCCAGAACCGTCTTCTTGTTCAATCCCTGTAATCAACACAGTCTTAAACACCCATCCTTTTTCCATACACAGACCGGAGGTGATGACTTCCTGATTAAGTTTTTATTCAGGAGGTGGCTTTTCACCTCAGCATACAAGGGTTGTTGCACACCATTGTATCTCTTTGCCACTGGTATGTTATCAGTTAATGTTATCTCCAATTGTAGATTTTCAGTGCAACCTATGTCCATGTCATCTTTG
Organism: Oncorhynchus gorbuscha; assembly: GCF_021184085.1. Lineage (NCBI taxonomy): Eukaryota > Metazoa > Chordata > Actinopteri > Salmoniformes > Salmonidae > Oncorhynchus > Oncorhynchus gorbuscha. The sequence goes on along the minus strand of NC_060196.1, from coordinate 15,070,905 downwards.
GCAAAAATGGCGGATTCCTCTGTGAGCATCTATTTGACTAATGCTTGTTGTTCTTGGCTCAAGTGCTGTACATCTACAGGTGGTTCCCACCACTCACTGTGACCGGTGTCAGGGCCAGGCTCCGGTGAGGATCTGTCATGAACGTGTGCTACAGTAACCTTTTCTTCACTGGGCACAGGAACCGGTTGACACGCTACCACTCTCTGTAATGCCACTATCGCTGTTTGTTTTGGTAAGGTTATGTCTTATTTGGTAGTATTCACTATTGCAATGTCAACTTTTTGAGATGGGTGTTTGATTTTTTCACTACTTGACTTTGTAGGTCCAAGCCCTAGATAACTCTTGTGTCAGGTGCAAATAACACCATTTCATAATTGAAGGGGGGCTCTCTTTGGATACAAGGATGAATCCACTTTCCTTTTTTCCCCATGGGCTTCACCCTAGTGGCTGGAATATAACTGTATTAAGCTCCTGGGGTGGAAATTCTAACCAAGTGAGAGAGACTTTGTCATTTCTTCAAACAATTATCGTTATTCAATATGAATTAATTATTACAATAATGAGACTGGTCAACCCAAAAGTTTTGACTGTTGGGCCAAGAGCCTAACCTTTACCTACAATGCAGAATTTGTATATAGCTGACACTAAAATGATAAAACAATTCAGACAAGTCTACATCAATTACAGGCACAGGGGACCCCCTTCCCCCCAGGCACTGATTCTTCTGCCGTCTTCTTCATCGTCTACTTCAGATAGTTTTACAGTTCAAAGTGGATGGCCCATGATAATGTCCCAATTTCAATGTCTCACCTGAGACGCCATCACCTTTACCACACCATTATGTCTTGTCCATTTGTCAACCAGTATACCAGCAACATAAGAGAGGTTTGGAACAGATTTCTCCCCGTGCTCCCTCCACATGGACTCCTGTCACACTCCTGAGAGAAAAGCAGTTGATAGCTCTGATTGGACGCTGTGTACAACATGTGGCTGACTCAGGTCTCTCGGTAGAAGTGGTGCAGGCAGGGCCATATTTAACGCCTTTGTTGCTATTCTTCAGCCAGTTAGAGGGGGTTTTGAGGTACATACACTGTTCGGTCCAATTATCACTTTTTTTTTTTTTTTTTTGCATTGAGACACCGACTGACGTCACCTTTCACGGTAACCTCAAGAAAGAACAGATCAGAACAACAGTCCAGTTCATTTTGATTCAGGAAATCTAGACTAGCATTTTTACCAATTATTCTTAATCGCAATGTCTAAACATGTGTCAAAGAGAATAACAACACATTCTATTGAAACTATTTTTTCAAATGGGCTTATACTCCCCATCACACTGTCAACTTCATCTCGGAGCCACAGGATCAGGATGTTAGACCTATAACCCATCGGGAGAAATCCCAACAATCCAGCAGACCTAATCTGGTGAGATTTGTATCAAAACAGAACAAACAAAAATACACTCCTTCACATAACTCACAAAAATACTCTCCTACATATCACTCAAGGCATGTAAACTTCAATCCAAAACCTCAGCGGACTGTTACCTAAAAACACTACTACTGGTCAAAAAAATAAAACAAATTAATTTCAAATAACTAAATCGAATTAGAATCACTACCCTTAATAACTCCATAAATAAAAATAATTGTACCCATGCGGTCATAGGAAAATAGTCTTAAAACAGCCTACACTTAGTCAAAGGCAACACCCTCTCCTTCTTCACATAGGTCCAAATCCCAAATATGGCTAAGAACTATAAATTTCATCATAATTATCAATATTACAAATGACCTTCAAATCAGTATTACAAATGAACTTAAATTTCGTTATCCAAAGGGCTTTCCAGTGAGGGTGATCAAACCACACTGGAAAGTCTGGACAGAGGTCTGAGGTCAAACAAATCCTTCGAAGAAGTGTTTCTTGTTATATTAGACAAATTAATTAAAAACAAGCAAACATTTCATACATGTCGTATCCCAGGTTTCCAGTACATTTCTTTATCCAAAGAATTAACGTGTTTTAATAAAAAAAAAAAAATCTAAATTAAATGTGTGTGTGTGTGTGTGTGCCACTTTACGATCCCTTGGCAATAAGACAAATGGAAAACTCACTAAACCCCAAAGGAAATAGAATACACAATAAATGAAACATGGTGTTTTTAAAATACTAACACAAAGTCATAACAAGTGTATTGTGTGTGAGTAGTAGCAAACCTTTAAGGTAAAACAAACTAAAATGGCCAGGCCTTATTTAATTTGGTAGTTTACGGCCTCAATCTCACTCACTGCTCTCCCCAATACTACAGCCCTGGGAAACATTCAATAAAGGGAGACAATGAAACACAAAACATTTAGTTTGCATTCACGATTCTACACCGATTCAGCAACCCAAAAGTTTTAACTACAAACAAAACCTGATAATAATGATAACTTTTTTTAATGTCACTATTGGCCTCATGGTGAAATCCCTGAGCGGTTTCCTTCTTCTCCGACAAATTAGTTAGGAAGGATGCCTGTATCTTCGTAGTGACTGGGTGTATTGATACACCATACAGTGTAATCAATAACTTCACCATCCCCACAGGAATTTTTACTACCAATAGGTCCCTTCTTTGTGAGGCATTGGAAAACTCGACTGAGGGACCTTACAATTATCTGTATGTGTGGGGTACAGAGATGAGTCAGTCATTCAAGAATCATGTTAGACACTATTGCACACAGAGTGAGTCCATGCAACTAATTTTGTGACTTGTTAAGCAAACGTGTCCTCCTGACCTTATTTAGGCTTGCCATAACAAAGGGGTTGAATACTTAATGACTCAAGACATTTCAGCTTTTCATTTTTAATTCATTTGGAAAAATGTATTGTGTGTAGGCCAGTGACAGCAAACCTCAAATGTAACCCATTTTCAATTCATGCTGTAACACAACAAAATGTGGAATGTTTCTGAAGCCTGCGTGACTCCAGAGAATACTTTAAAAGCTTTTAGAGGTCCACTGTTGATTGTCAGAGCGTTGTGGGTCTGCGTAGACCAATCCTTGAATGGCCTACGCAGCCACACACCTTCTGCAGGTAAAATATTTGTCTTATTCAAAGAATTCAAGACAGTAGTAGCTTCCTGGTATCAAGTTGAGGTTATTCTGGTTACTATGGTTATTGTTCTATTGATCAACCGGTAATGTTAGTTCTGCAACTTTCCAGAAAATGAGAGACAGACAACGATTGAGATTACTTTTATATGTCTCTATGTTCTATTTAATCTAGATACAGTATTACAGGTAATACACAACATCAGTACCACCAGCCATTTTTGTTTGTTGAATTACATTCTCAACGTTGACCGTTATTGCATTTCTGTATTGGATATTGATTTGTTTTATTTGTTATACATTTCTTATATACAGTTGAAGTCAGAAGTTTCCATACACTTAGGTTGGAGTCATTAAAACTTATTTTTCAGCCACTCCACCAATTTCTTGTTAACAAACCATAGTTTTGGCAAGTCGGTTAGGACATCTACTTTGTGCATGACACAAGTCATTTTTCCAGTAATCGTTTACAGACAGATTATTTCACTTAGTTCACTATCATAATTCCAGTAGGTCAGAAGTTTACATACACTAAGTTGACTGTGCCTTTAAACAGTTTGGAAAATTCCAGAAAATTATGTCATAGCTTTAGCCTAACAGAAGCTTCTAATTGACATAATTTGAGTCAATTGGAGGTGTACCTGTGGATGTATTTCTAGGCCTACCTTCAACCTCAGTGCCTTTTTGCTTGACATCATGGGAAAATCCAAAGAAATCAGCCAAGACCTCAGAAACTATTGTACACCTCCACAAGTCTGGTTCATCCTTGTGAGCAATTTACAGATGCCTGAAGGTACCACATTCATCTGTACAAACATTAGTACGTACACAAGTATAAAACCATGTGACAACGCAGCCTTCATACCGCTCAGGATGAGACGTGTTCTGTCTCCTAGAGATGAACGCATTTTTGTGCGAAAAGTGCAAATCAATCTTAGAACAACAGCCAAGGACCCCGTGAAGATTCTGGAGGAAACAGGTGCAAAATTATCTATATCCACAGGAAAACAAGCCAGATATTGACATAACCTGATAGGCCGCTCAGCAAGAGTCTGGTCTGATGAAACAAAAATAGAACTGTTTGGCCATAATGACCATCATTATGTTTGGAGGAAAAAGGGGAGGCTTGCAAGCCGAAGAACACCATCCCAACCGTGAAGCACGGGGGTTTCAGCATCATGTTGTGGGGGTGCTTCACTGCAGGAGAGACTGGTGCACTTATCAAAATGGATGGCATCATGAGGCTGGAAAATGATGTGGATATATTGAAGCAGCATCTCAAGACTTCAGTCAGGAAGACAAAGCTTGGTCGCAAATGGGTCTTCCAAATGGACAATGACCCCAAGCATACTTCCAAAGTTGTGGCAAAATGGCTTAAGGACAACAAAGTCAAGGTATTGGAGTGTCCATCACAAAGCCCTGACCTCAATCTTATAGAAAATTGGTGGACAGATGTGAAAAAGCGTGTGCCAGCAAATAGGCCTACGAACTTGACTCAGTTACACCAACTCTGTCAGGAGGAATGGGCCAGAATTCACCCAACTTATTGTGGGAAGCTTGTGGAAGGCTACCCAAAACGTTTGACCCAAGTTAAACAATATAATGGCAATGCTACCAAATACTAATTGAGTGTAGGTAAACTTCTGACCCACTGAGAATGTGATGAAAGAAATAAAAGATGAAATAAATAATTCTCTCTACTATTGTTCTGACATTTCCCATTCTTAAAATAAAGTAGTAATCCTAACTGACCTAAGACTAGGATTAAATGTCAGGAATTGTGAAAACTGAGTTTAAATGTATTTGGTAAACGTCCGACTTCAACTGTATGACAACTATTACCTTCCCAATTGTCTTAATACCATTATCTCTGTGACAAATGTCAAAGAGCATAATATGCTGTTACTGTTGAAACCATTTTCAAAATGAGTTCATACTTCCTTATTTTACTGGCGACCTCTCGGAAGAGTTACCTGATCAGATAGGTAGCACCCTAACCCATGGGGGTGTACCAACAATCCAGCAGACCCAATCTGATGAAATTTCGAAACAAAGGCAAATATTAAAATCAGCAATACACATACCACAATCCATTTGGAGTAACTGTCAACCCTTATTAACATATTTTTCCTTTTATATGCAGACTGAACAAAATACATTTGTGTCATTACCCAAAGACAAGGGACCCAGGTAACTGATAATTTCCCATTCTAACACATGATTCACACCGTGATTCAAAAACATGTCACATCAAAATAAACACATTTGAATAACCAATCACCTTAGAATTACAACTCTTGATAACTCCGTAAGGAAATAATAGTATCTCATAAAGTAATGGAAAAATAGAATAGAGACTGAGAGACTGTTTCTCATTCATTTTAAAATGAAATCCCACCTGTTTCGATCATTTCCTCACCGGAAATTCAGGATATAGGTCATTCGACACAATAAATATTTCCTCTCCCTTTTCTTTCCCTGTCCTTCAGAAACCCTTTTTTAAAATTCAAACATTTCAATCATTCTGCATACCCAATTTAAAACCATATTGAAAAAGACCCCACAAAATAAATCTACAGTATCAACACCACTATCGCATATTCATAACCGTTGTGGGTGCGTGCTGGTGTGTGTATTGCACACCGTAGGTCAAAAACACACACGAACAGGCCTTACTTATCTGGGAACTCCGTTTATGGCTTACTCCAGATACCTTTATACTTAAAACTGCCGAATATCACTAACAGCTCTCCACAAAACCACAGTCTCCAGGGACATTCCAACGAGAGATACTGAAACTGTCACGTTCTGACCTTAGTTCCTTTGTTTTGTCTTTTGTTTTAATATGGTCAGGGCGTGAGTTGGGTGGGTTGTCTATGTTAGTTTGTCTATGATTTTCTATTTCTGTGTTTGGTATGGTTCTCAATCAGAGGCAGCTGTCAATCGTTGTCCCTGATAGAGAACCATATTTCGGTAGCCTGTTTTCCATTGTGTTTTGTGGATGGTTATTTTTAGTGTTGTGTTGCACCTTACAGAACTGTTTGTTGGTTGTTTATTGTTTTGTTCATTAAAATATGAACACTTACCACGCTGCACCTCGGTCCTCCTCTCCTTCACCAGACGACAAGCGTTACAGAAACCCTTGTCTGGAAAAGAAAGTGTACATTCCGTTAGCATTCACTTTGCTACATCTTAATCAGCAATCCAAAAGTATTAATTATAAACCAAACATGATAATGGTAAATCCCCTGTCCTTACTCCAATCATTAAACGTTTTATTTAATCCACCCCAACTTTTATGTATCCTTTATTTAGCATGTCCTACTCTTAGACACGGTGACATTATCTCACCACCAAGTCCAATGATTTACTGGTCTCTTTTTTCACCTGAAACCCCACCTCTTTAAGGAATACCTAGGATAGGATAAGTAATCCCTCTCACCCCCCTAAGTTTTAGATGCACTATTGTTAAGTGACTGTCCCACTGGATGTCATAAGGTGAATGCACCAATTTGTAAGTCGCTCTGGATAAGAGCGTCTGCTAAATGACTTAAATGTAAATGTAAATGTCTTTTCTCCGTGATTCTCCATAACCATATTCATGAACTAAAAAAATGTAAAGTTCATTTTAGGTTTGGTAACCCCGATGCTAATTCCTTTGGACCCCTACACCCTTTCGTCCATTCTAAAAATGTATTTCAGAATAAGACATAAAATGTCTCGAGCCTCCCGGGTGGTGCAGTGGTTAAGGGCGCATGACTTTCAACCTTAGTCTCTCCCGAGCCCGTACGGGAGTTGTAGCATGAGACCAGATAGTAGGTACTAAAACAATTGGATACCACGAAATTGGGGAGAAAAAGGGGTAAAATTTAAATAAAAATAAATAATAAATAAAAAAATGTCTCGAGATTAAAAAACCCCAAAGGTTCTCTGAGTTTCCAAGAGTGTTTGGCCAGATACATTTACCTCTTCAGAATCCATCCCCCTGGCATTTCGCCTAGATTCTTCAACCCAAAATACTTCTTCCTGTGGCTAATTCAGCCAATTTATCATCATAAGGAATCCGTGATATTTGATCCCTGGCATCTATTAAAAAGTTGTGTAATACACAATCTCATACGTCTTCCTTCACATAGAAACTGTAACACGGAACCCAAACCGGCTGCGCGCGTGCACCATCGTGCGCCATCGTGCATGAATGTATTTTGTCCCACCACACCAAACACGATCACAACACGCAGGTTAAAATATCATTAGCATTAGCTCATTTGTCCTGGGATATAAACATTGAGTTGTTATTTTAACTGAATTGCACAAGGTCCTCTTGTCATCTCTCCTCCTTCCAGGCTTTTTATTCTCTTGACATATTGTAATTGGCAACTTTCATAAATTAGTTGCATTTAGCCACTGACCTCATTCATCTTTCAGTCACCCAGGTGGGTATAACCAATGAGGAGATGGCACGTGGGTATCTGCTTCTATAAACCAATGAGGAGATGGGAGAGGCAGGACTTGCAGCGCGATCTATGTCACAAATAGAACTGACTTCTATTTTAGCCCTTGGCAACGCAGACGCTTGATGGCTCACGCCAGCAGTGTTGGTGCAATAATTGAATAATATAGATTTCTAAGTTTACTTTGCAACACTCGCGCACGCGACGCAAGCAATGTAGTCAGCCTGTAATCTCTATGAACTACTACCGATCGTATCGAGGCCATACGCCGCTATGTGAAAGTTTCCTGTTTCGCTACTTTCAGGAAGATTTGCAGCTGCTCTTTTGAAAAAGAGGCAAACGCTTGAATAGCAGCATTTCCTCCGAATGCAGCAGGCTCCCTTCCCACTCTATACTCATTCTTCCAATGCCCAATGGCCCCACATCTAATGCCCACGAAGAGGGATTGGGAGCTGAACAAAGTGGCAAACAGAGTCATTGGATATGGCTCCCGCACCGTGATACAAGCAGAGAGAATCACCTTCACTCAGGGAAACTGGAATTCTTGGCCCTCAAATGGGCAGTGACTGAACAGTTCCGAGATTATCTCTTTTATGCTCCCTCTATGATAGTGTACAGTGAAAATAACCCATTGACATACAGTGCATTTGGAAAGTATTCAGACCCCTTGACTGTTTCCACATTTTGTTATGTTACAGCTTTATTATAACATGTATTAAATAAAACAATTTCCTCATCAAACTACACATAATACCACATAACAACAAAGCAAAAACAGGTTTTTAGTAAGTTTTGCAAATTGAGCTCAGGTGGATCACGTTTCCATTGATCATCTTTGAAATGCTTCTACAACTTGGAGTCCACCTGTGGAAATTCAAATGATTGGACATGATTTGTAAAGGCACACACCTGTCTATACAGTTGGTGAGGGAGACTTTTATCTCCTCACCAACTTCAAACATCTGCTATCTGAGCAGCTAACCAATCGCTGCAGCTGTACATAGTCTATTGGTAAATAGCCCACCCATTTTCACCTACCTCATCCCCATACTGTTTTTATTTATTTACTTTTCTTTTTCTTTTGCACACCAATATCTCTACCTGTACATGACCATCTGATCATTTATCACTCCAGTGTTAATCTGCAAAATTGTAATTATTCGCCTACCTCCTCATGCCTTTTGCACACAATGTATATAGACTCCCCTTTTTTCTACTGTGTTATTGACTTGTTAATTGTTTACTCCATGTGTATCTCTGGGTTGTTGTCTGTTCACACTGCTATGCTTTATCTTGGCCAGGTCACAGTTGCAAATGAGAACTTGTTCTCAACTAGCCTACCTGGTTAAATAAAGGTGAAAAAAACACAAAAAAACAAGGTCCCACAGTTGACAGTGCATGTCAGAGCAAAACCAAGCCATGAGATCAAAGGAATTTTCCCTAGAGCTCTGAGACAGGATTGTGTTGAGGGACATATCTGGGGAAAGGTACTAAAACATTTCTGCAGCACTGAAGGTCCCCAAGAACACAGTGTCCTCCATCATTCTTCAGTGAATGACGTTTGCAACCACCAAGGTTCTTCCTAGAAGTGCCGCCCGGCCAAACTGAGTAATCGGGGGAGAAAAGCCTTTGTCTGGGAGGTGATGAAGAACCCAATGGTCACTCTGACAGAACATGACAACCCACTTGGAGTTTGCCAAAAGCACCTAATGGACTCTCAGACCATGAGAAATAAGATTCTCTGGTCTGATGAAACCAAGATTGAACTCTTTGGCCTGAATGCCTATCGTCACATCTGGAGAAAACCTGGCACCATCTCAATGGTGAAGAATGGTGGTGGCAGCATCAAGATGTGGGGATGTTTTTCAGTTGCAGGGACTGGGAGATTAGTCAGGATTGAGGGAAAGATGAACGAAGAAAAGTACAGAGAGATCCTTAATGAAAATCTGCTCCAGGATCTCAGACTGGGGCGACGGTTCACCTTCCAACAGGGCAATGACTCTAAGCACACGGGGCGGCAGCGTAGCCTAGTGGTTAGAGCGTTGGACTAGTAACCGGAAGGTTGCGAGTTCAAACCCCCCGAGCTGACAAGGTACAAATCTGTCGTTCTGCCCCTGAACAGGCAGTTAACCCACTGTTCCCAGGCCGTCATTGAAAATAAGAATATGTTCTTAACTGACTTGCCTGGTTAAATAAAGGTAAAAAAAAAAAAAAAAAAAAAAAACACAGCCAAGACAACACATGAGTAGCTTCGGGACAAGTCTCTGAATGTCCTTGAGTGGCACAGCCAGAACCCAGACTTGAACCCAATCAAACATCTCTGAAGAGAGCTGAAAATATCTGGACAGTGACCCACCCCATCCAACCAGACAGAGCTTGATGATCTGCAGAGAATGGGAGATTCTCCCCAAATACAAGTGTGCCAGGCTTGTAGCATCAAACCCAAGAGGACCCGAGGTTGAAATCGCTGCCAAAGGTGCTTCAACAAAGTACTGAGTAAAGGGTGTGAATACTTATGTAAATGTGATGTTTCAATTTTTTTATTATTAATAAATTAGCAAAAAAAAATTTTTTTTAAATGTCATTATGGGGTATTGTGTGTATATCGATGTATTGTATATTTTATACAATTTAGAATAAGGCTGTAACGTAACAAAATGTAAAAAATTACTTCAATCTCAAAGTTTTGCTAGCGCCAGCAGGGAGCACATGTAATAGCAGCAATCCAGCCTCAAAAAATATTACATTTTGAAATAGAGGTTAAAGGGTAATTTTTAAGAGTTTGGCAATTTGCAAAAGTCACTTTTTGGCACTCCGCTTCGTTTCTCTGCCTCTGGGTGCGTCCGTAAATATCTACTATACAGAGAATAAGTGATGAATTTACGAACGCTCAAACGCCATTTGAATATTGACTGCGTCAGTAAACGTTAGCAAAAAAACGTAATAAAATTGTTGCCAACAGCACAGTTACAGTCACCAACCCTCTAGATAACATGAAAACAGCCTAACCAGCTCTGCTAGGGGGAGTAAAATGGTCAGAGTGAGGTGTTCTTTCATTTGTGTCTGGAAGTATCTAGTAAGCTTGCCAACATTAGTCAGTTAACTTCGGAACTTGACTACCGTTGTGAGGTCAGATCTCTCAGATCAACCCTACTCCTGAACGCTCCAAGAGCAAAACGCTCTGAATTTACGAACACCCTAAGCGCAGTCTTGTACTTCAGATTGAAATTACCAACACACCCTTTGTGTCACTTCTGCTGTGGATAATTTTTGCTGACGGATTTATCAGCACTCTTACTTCCCAAGGCCATGGACATGTTCTCTTAAAACTGCTTATAACACAAATTCTGTAATTAAAAAAAGTGAATTTGTTTAGAGTCAATATGATGCTCTCGGCTCTCTTAGCATTAAATAGTTACATTTTTTTTTTTTAAATATATTCCAATTGATTTTTCAATCTCTTTTTCCATTTTTAAATGAAATATACCTCACCCAATGTGACATGGATCTGCTATTTTTTTAGACCCTATAGCCAAAACTTTCATCATTTGATAGCCAGCTAATTAGCTAAGTTACTAGCTATTTAGTCATTGTTAGCCACTGCTAGCGGCCTTTAACCTCTGTTCAGGCACCAGCTGTTTTTTTGCCTGCATAATACCTGCCAGCCTCGGACTGTTTTTCTCCACTACAATGCCAGATTCCTGTCGTAAACCCGGGACCATTGATCATCACAGCTAGCTGGCTGCCACTGAGTGACCCAGCCCCGAAGCTAGCCCTGAGCCAGGCGCAACTCCCGGCTAGCAAACTAAATTACCACAACTACAATACCTCTTTCGCCATCTGGCCCGGTCCCTTCGTCGACACGGCACCCCGCCATACCACCACGACTGGTCCACAGACGTAATTCCATCAGCTGTGCCTTCAACCGGCATTTGCTGGACGACGGAGCAGATGCTTCTACTTACCCCGGACTGCTAACTTTAAACACAGTTTCTCCCAAGTGCTAGCGTAGCAACGACTATCGCGCGGTGTCCCTGTTCCATCTATTGCTGTACAGTGGACCCCATGATCACTTGGCTACATAGCTGATGCCTGCTGGACTGTTCATTTATCAAGTTACTCCACTTTGTTTACCTTTGTTTATCTGTCGGCCCTAGCCCCGAACTCAGGCCCTGTGTGTAGTTAATTAACCGACCCTCTCTGCCCATTCATTGCCATGTTACCTGTTATTGCTGTCATTAGCTGATTAGCTGTTGTTGTCCTACCCGTTGTTGACTTAGCTAGCTCTCCCAATCAACACCTGTGATTGCTTTATGCCTCGCTTTATGTCTCTCTCAAATGTCAATATGCCTTGTATACTGCTGTTTAGGATAATTATCATTGTTTACTGCGGAGCCCCTAGTCGCATTGTACATGTATTTTATACCTCCTTTTATACCTGTCCCACTTCCCATACATGCGGGGACCTCACCCAGTATAACCAGCTATCTATTCTACCACGCCCAGAAATCTGCTCCTTTTATTCTCTGTCCCCAACGAACTAGACGACCAGTTTTGCTAGCCTTTAGCCGTACCCTCATCCTACTCCTCCTCTGTTCCTCGGGTGATGTGGAGGCTAACTCAGGCCCTGCGTGTCCCCAGGCACTGTCATTTGTTGACTTCTGTGATCGAAAAAGCCTTGGTTTCATGCATGTTAACATCAGAAGCCTCCTCCCTAAGTTTGTTTTACTCACTGCTTTAGCACACTCCGCCAACCCTGATATCCTGCCGTGTCTGAATCCTGGCTTAGGAAGGCCACCAAAAATGTGGAGATTTCCATAACAACTAAACATTTTCCATCAAGATAGAACTGCCAAAGGGGGAGGAGTTGCAATCTACTGCAGAGATAGCTTGCAAAGTTCTGTCATACTATCCAGGTCTATGCCCAAACAGTTCGAGCTTCGAATTTTAAAAATGAATCTCTCCAGAAATAAGTCTCTCACTGTTGCCACCTGTTATATACCCCCCTCAGCTCCCAGATGTGCCCTGGACACCATATGTGAATTGATTACCCCCCATCTATCTTCAGAGTTCATTCTGTTAGGTGACCTAAACTGGAATATGCTTAACACCCCAGCAGTCCTACAATCTAAGCTAGATGCCCTCAATCTCACACAAATGATCAAGGAAACCACCAGGCACAACCCTAAATCCATAAACATTGGGCTCCCTCATAGATATTATCCTGACCAACTTACCCTCCAAATACACCTTTGCTGTTTTCAATCAGGATCTCAGCAATCACTGCCTCATTGTCTGCATCCGCTATAGGTCCGCGGTCAAACGACCACTGCTCATCACTGTCAAACGCTCCCTAAAACACTTCTGCAAGCAGGCCTTTCTAATCGACCTGGCCCAGGTATCTTGGAATGATATTGACCTCATCCCGTCAGTCGAGGATATCCTGTCGTTCTGTAAAAGTCATTTCCTCACCATCTTAAATAAGCACGCACCTTTAAAAAAAATGTAGAACTAAGAACAGATATAGCCCTTGGTTCACTCCAGACCTGACTGTCCTTGACCAGCACAAAAACATCCTGTGGCGGACTACAATTGCATTAAATAGTCCCTGTGATATGCAACTGTTCAGGGATTTCAGGAACCAATACACACAGTCAGTCAGGAAAGCAAAGGCCAGCTTTTTCAAACAGAAATTTGCATCCAAATGTTTTGGGACACTATACTGTCCATGGAGAACAAGAGCACCTCCTCCCAGCTGCCCACTGCACTGAGGCTAGGCGACACTGTCAGCATGGACAAATCCATGATAATTGAACATTTCAATAAGCATCTCTCTACGGCTGGCCATGCTTTCCTCCTGGCTATCCCAACCCCGGCCAACAGTTCCGCACCCCTCGCAGCTACTTGCCTGAGCCTCCCCAGCTTCTCCTTCACCCAAATCCAGATCGCAGATGTTCTGAAAGAGCTGCATAACCTGGACCCGTACAAATCAGCTGGGCTAGGCAATCTGGACCCTCTCTTTCTAAAATTATCCGCCGCCATTGTTGCAACTCCTATTACCAGTCTGTTCAACCTCTCATTTTGTCCGAGATCTCTAAAGATTGCAGAGCTGCCGCGGTCATCCCCCTCTTCAAAGGGGGTGACACTCTGGACCCAAATAGTTACAAACCAATATCCATCCTGCCCTGCCTTTCTAAAGTCTTTGAAAGCCAAGTTAATAAACAGATCACTGGCCATTTCGAATCCCACCGTACCTTCTCCGCTGTGCAATCCGGTTTCCGAGCTGGACCTCAGCCACGCTCAAGGTACTAAACGATCATAACCGCCATCGATAAAAGACAGTACTGTGCAGCCATCTTCATCGACCTGGCCAAGGCTTTTGACTCTGTCAATCACTGTATTCTTATCGGCAGACTCAATAGCCTTTGTTTCTCAAATGACTGCCTCTCCTGGTTCACCAACTACTTTGCAGACAGAGTCCAGTGTGTAAAATTGGAGGACCTGTTGTCCGGACCTCTGGCAGTCTCTATGGGGGTACCACAGGGTTCAATTCTCGGGCCGCGTCTTTTCTTTGTATATATCAACGATGTCACTCTTGCTGCGGGTGATTCCCTGATCCACCTCTACTGTATACATCTGGCCCTTCTTTGGACACTGTGTTAACTAACCTCCAAACGAGCTTCAATGCCATACAACACTCCTTCATTTAGCAAAACCAAATGCATGGTTTTCAACCATTCACTGCCTGCACCCTCCCACCTGACAAGTATCACTACTCTGAACGGTTCTGACCTAGAATACATGGACAACTACAAATATCTAGGTGTCTGGCTAGACTGTAAACTCTCCTTCCAGACTCATATCAAACATCTCCAATCCAAAATCAAATCTAGAATCGGCTCTATTTCGCAACAAAGCCGCCTTCACTCACGCCTCCAAATTTATGCTCGTAAAACTGACTATCCTACCGATCCTCGACTTCGGCGGGCGATGTCATCTACAAAATAGCTTCCAATACTCTACTCAGCAAAGTGAATGTCGTCTTTCACAGTGCCATTCGTTTTGTTTCCAAAGCGCCTTATACCACCCACCACTGCGACCTGTATGCTCTAGTCGGCTGGCCCTCACTACATATTCGTCGCCAGACCGACTGTCTCCAGGTCATCTATAAGTCTATGCTAGGTAAAGCGCCGCCTTATCTCAGCTCAGTGGTCACGATAACAACACCCACCCGTAGCATGTGCTCCAGCCGGTAAATCTCACTGGTCATCCCCAAAGCCAACACCTCCTTTGGCAGCCTTTCCTTCCAGTTCTCTGCTGGCAGTGACTGGAACGAATTGCAAAAAATCACTGAAGCTGGAGACTTACATTTCCCTCACTAACTTTAAACACCAGCTATCTGAGCAGCTAACCGATCGCTGCAGCTGTACATAGTCCATCTGTAAATAGACCACCCAATCTACCTACCTCATCCCCATATTGTTTTTATTTACTTTGCTGCTCTTTTGCACACCAGTATCACTACTTACAGACCATAATCTGATCATCATCATCTGTTCATCGATCACTCCAGTTTAATCTGTTAAATTGTAATTACTTTGCTACTATTGTCATGTTTTGTCATATATTGTCTTGTCATTATGCTTTCCTTCTGTTCGTTTCCCCTGCTGGTCTTATTAGGTTCCCAATCAACACCTCTTTCTATCCCTCTCTCTCTCTCCCTCAAATGTCACTCTCTCGCTCTCTGTTTCTCTATCATTGTTTCCTGCTCCCAGCTGTTCCTATTCCCCTAATCAATCATTTAGTCTTCCCACACCTGTGCGGGATCCTTTCCCTGATTAGAGTCCCTATTTCTTCCTTTGTTTTCCTTTCCTGTCCTGTCGGATCCTTGTATGTATTGGTCACCGTGCTGTGTTTGTGTATCGCCCAGTCGTGTCGTGTTTCCTCAGATGCTGCGTGGTGAGCAGGTGTCTGAGTCTGCTAGGTTCAAGTGCCCCCGAGGCTACCTGCTGTTCAAGATCGAGTCTCCAGTCGGTTTCATGCATGTTAACGAGTGGAAGTTGTCCTTTTTGATTGTATTTTACTTTACTGGATTAAAGACTCTGTTTTCGCCAAGTCGCTTTTGGGTCCTCATTCACCTGCATAACAGAAGGATCCACCAAGAATGGACCCAGCGACTATGGATTCTTCCATCAAGATCGAGTTCCAGGGGGAGGATGCTCGGCAGACACGAGCAGGAATTGTCTGCTGCTGGCATGCCTATGAGACCCTGGCCGCTCAGGTCTCCGACCTCTCAAGACATCTCTCAGAAATAAGTCTCGTCTCGTGTCACCAGCTACTTCCGGTTCTTCCGAGCCTCCGGAACCTAGGGTTAATAACCCACCTTGTTATTCTGGGCAGCCCACTGAGTTCGCTCCTTTCTCACCCAGTGTGATATCGTGTTCTCTCTCCAACCCAACACATACTCAAGAGAGAGCTCGGATTGCCCTCAATCTCCTTACTGGTCGGGCTCGGCAGTGGGGCACAGCTATCTGGGAGGCAAGCGCTGAGTGTACTAACAATTATCTGAACTTTAAAGAGGAGATGATAAGGCAATCACTGTTTTGATCGCTCAGTTTTTGGGAAAGAAGCTTCCTGGTCCCTGTCTTCCCTATGTCAAGGTAATCGATCCATAACGGATTACTCAATAGAGTTTCAACTCTTGCTGCCTCCAGTAACTGGAACGAGCAGGCGTTGCTCGCTCGTTTTCTGGAGGGACTCCATCTAAGGTTAAGGATGAGATTCATCTCTCGGGAGGTTCCATCCAGCGTGGATTCTTTGATTGAACTCACTATTCGCATTGAACGACGGGTAGAAAATGTCACCGAGCTCATAGAAGAGAGCTCGCGTTAACTGTGTCTCCCCTCTCTCCGACACTACCGTCTTTCCCCACTGACTCAGGTGTTGAGCCCATGCAGCTGGGGGTATTCGCATCTCGACTAAGGAGAGGGAACGGAGAATCACCAACCGCCTCTGTCTCTATTGCGGTTCCGCTGGTCATTTTGTCATTTCATGTCCAGTTAAAGGCCAGAGCTCATCAGTAAGCGGAGGGCGACTGATAAGCGCTACTAGACGGTCCTCTCCGTCAAGTACATGCTACTTTACCGGTCCATCTACGCTGGACCGGATGGCAGCATCCTGCAGTGCATTAATAGACTCTGGGGCAGAGGGCTGTTTTATGGACCAAGCCTGGGCGCGGGAACATGACATTCCTCTCAGACAGTTAGGGAGCCCACGGTCATGTTTGCCTTGGATGGTAGTCCTCTCCCCAGTATATTATATGAAACACTACCTTTAACCCTTACTGTATCTGGTAACCATAGTGAGACCATTTCTTTTTTGATTTTTGTTCACCTTTTACACCTGTTGTTTTGGGTCATCCCTGGCTAGTGTGTCATAATCCTTCTTTTGATTGGTCTAGTGGTTCTGTCCTTTCCTGGAGCGTTTCTTGTCATGTGAAGTGTTTAATGTCTGCTATTTCTCCTGTTTGTTCTGTCCCCTCTTCTCAGGAGGAACCTGGTGATTTGACAGGAGTGCCGGAGGAATATCATGGTCTAACTCTGCGCACGGTCTTCAGTCGGTCCAGAACCAACTCCCTTCCTCCTCACCGGTCGTATGATTGTTGTTCTGATCTCTTTAAGAAGCGTTTTGCATCCGCTCCTATCCTTGTTGCACCTGACGTCACTAAACAGTGTTTTTGTTGAGGTTGACGCTGGGGTGGGCGTGGGAGCCATTCTGTCCCAGCGCTCCGATACTGACGATGGGGTCCACCCTTGTGCGTATTTTTCTGCTTCTGCTCCTGGTCTTGCTGGGTCTCAGTCTGTTCCCTGCCATCGCATCTCTCCTGTTCTTGTTCCTGCCCTTGCTGTGTCTCAGTCTGTCCCTAGTTGTTACTCTCCTGGCCTGTTTGGTCCTGTTTGCTCTAAAGTTTTCAGTTCTCTACCCGTGTCTCATTTTTTTTTTTTTGAGTAGTACCCTAGTTTCCCTTTTTTTCGTTTTTCGTTACGGTCCTGAGGAGAGGAGTTGGGTTCTTTCTCGGGACGTGCTGGACCGTTTCTAGAATCTATGATCTATGATTTCCTCCGTTGCCGCCAGTGTTCCTCCTCGAGAGCGCCAGGAGGCGCTCGGTGAGTGGGGGTACTGTCATGTTTTGTCATATATTGTCTTGTCATTATGCTTTCCCTTCTGTTCGTTTCCCCCTGCTGGTCTTATTAGGTTCGTTCCCTCTTTCTATCCCTCTCTCTCCCCTCCCTCTCTCACTCTCTCGCTCTCTCTTCTCTCTATCGTTCCGTTCCTGCTCCCAGCTGTTCCTATTCCCCTAATCAATCATTTAGTCTTCCCACACCTGTTCCCGATCCTTTCCCTGATTAGAGTCCCTATTTCTTCCTTTGTTTTCCGTTCCTGTCCTGTCGGATCCTTGTATGTATTGGTCACCGTACTGTGTTTGTGTATCGCCCAGTCGTGTCGTGTTTCCCTCAGATGCTGCGTGGTGAGCAGGTGTCTGAGTCTGCTAGGTTCAAGTGCCTTCCCGAGGCTACCTGCTGTTCAAGATCGTAAATAGTCACCCAGTCGGTTCCCGTCATTACGAGTGGAAGTTGTGTTTTTTGATTGTATTTTACTTTACTGGATTAAAGACTCTGTTTTCGCCAAGTCGCTTTTGGGTCCTCATTCACCTGCATAACAACTATGGCCTATTCATTGCCTTACCTCCTCACGCCGTTTGCACACATTGTATATAGACTTTCTTTTTTTCTAGTGTGTTATTGACTGTATGCTTGTTAATTCCATGTGTAACTCTGTTGTTGTTTCTGTCGCACTGTTTTGCTTTATCTTGGCCAGGTCGCAGTTGTAAATGAGAACTTGTTCTCAACTAGCTTACCTGATTAAATAAAGGTGAAATAAAAAATACAAAATCTCCTGGTTGCTGAGCTTAGCCTACTATCGCCTGGTCGCTGAACCAGTGAGATGTTGCCAAGCCTATTGTTGTCATGTTTTTTCTTATATTGTCTTGTCATTATGCTTTCCCTTCTGTTCGTTTCCCCCTGCTGGTCTTATTAGGTTCGTTCCCTTTTTCTCTCTCCCTCCCTCTCTCTCCTCTCTCTATCGTTCCGTTCCTGCTCCCAGCTGTTCCTCATTCTCCTACTCAATCATTTAGTCTTTTCACACCTGTTCCCTATCTTGTCCTCTGATTAGAGTCCCTATTTCTCCCCTTGTTTTCCGTTTCTGTCCTGTCGGATCCTTGTATGATGTTCGCTGTGCTGTGTCTTTGTCTCGCCCTGTCGTGTCTTGTCTCCTTCAGATGCTGCGTGTGAGCAGGTGTCTGAGTCTGCTACGATCGGTGCCTTCCCGAGGCAACCTACAGTTAATGGTCGAGTCTCCAGTCTGTCCTTGTCACTACGAGTGGATTTAAGTTTTTTATGTTTTGTTTTCTGCTCTGATTGTCCAGGAGTATTGCTTATATCCTTTACTGGAATAAAGACTCTGTTTTCGCCAAGTCGCTTTTGGGTCCTCATTCACCTGCATAACAGAAGGATCTGACCAAGAATGGACCCAGCGACTACGGATTCTCGTACCACTGCCGTCGAGATCCAGGGAGCCATGCTCGGCAGACACGAGCAGGAATTGTCTGCTGCTCGTCATGCCGTTGAGAACCTGGCCGCTCAGGTTTCCGACCTCTCTGGACAGTTCCAGAGTCTTCGTCTCGTGCCACCTGCTACTTCCTGGTCTGCCGAGTCTCCGGAACCTAGGGTTAATAACCCACCTTGTTACTCCGGGCAGCCCACTGAGTGCCGCTCCTTTCTCACCCAGTGTGATATTGTGTTCTCTCTCCAACCCAACACATACTCTAGAGAGAGAGCTCGGGTTGCTTACGTCATATCACTCCTTACTGGCCGGGCTCGAGAGTGGGGCACAGCTATCTGGGAGGCAAGGGCTGATTGTTCTAACAATTACCTGAACTTTAAAGAGGAGATGATACGGGTTTTTGATCGTTCAGTTTTTGGTAGGGAGGCTTCTAGGGCCCTGGCTTCCCTATGTCAAGGTGATCGATCCATAACGGATTACTCTATAGAGTTTCGCACTCTTGCTGCCTCTAGTGACTGGAACGAGCCGGCGCTGCTCGCTCGTTTTCTGGAGGGACTCCACGCAGAGGTTAAGGATGAGATTCTCTCCCGGGAGGTTCCTTCCAGTGTGGACTCTTTGATTGCACTCGCCATCCGCATAGAACGACGGGTAGATCTTCGTCACCGAGCTCGTGGAAGAGAGCTCGCGTTAACGGTGTTTCCCCTCTCCGCATCGCAACCATCTCCCTCCTCCGGCTCAGAGACTGAGCCCATGCAGCTGGGAGGTATTCGCATCTCGACTAAGGAGAGGGAACGGAGGATCACCAACCGCCTGTGCCTCTATTGCGGACTTGCTGGACATTTTGTCAATTCATGTCCAGTAAAAGCCAGAGCTCATCAGTAAGCGGAGGGCTACTGGTGAGCGCTACTACTCAGGTCTCTCCATCAAGATCCTGTACTACTATGTCGGTCCATCTACGCTGGACCGGTTTGGGTGCTACATGCAGTGCCTTGATAGACTCTGGGGCTGAGGGTTGTTTTATGGACGAAGCATGGGCTCGGAAACATGACATTCCTCTCAGACAGTTAGGGAAGCCTACGCCCATGTTCGCCTTAGATGGTAGTCATCTCCCCAGTATCAGATATGAGACACTACCTTTAACCCTCACAGTATCTGGTAACCACAGTGAGACTATTTCCTTTTTGATTTTTCGTTCACCTTTTACACCTGTTGTTTTGGGTCATCCCTGGCTAGTATGTCATAATCCTTCTATTAATTGGTCTAGTAATTCTATCCTATCCTGGAACGTTTCTTGTCATGTGAAGTGTTTAATGTCTGCTATCCCTCCTGTTTCTTCTGTCCCCTCTTCTCAGGAGGAACCTGGTGATTTGACAGGAGTGCCGGAGGAATATCATGATCTGTGCACGGTCTTCAGTCGGTCCAGAGCCAACTCCCTTCCTCCTCACCGGTCGTATGATTGTAGTATTGATCTCCTTCCGGGGACCACTCCTCCTCAGGGTAGACTATACTCTCTGTCGGCTCCCGAACGTAAGGCTCTCGAGGATTATTTGTCTGTGTCTCTTGACGCCGGCACCGTAGTGCCTTCTTCCTCTCCTGCCGGGGCGGGGGTTTTTTTTGTTAAGAAGAAGGACGGTACTCTGCGCCCCTGCGTGGATTATCGAGGGCTGAATGACATAACGGTTAAGAATCGTTATCCGCTTCCCCTTATGTCATCAGCCTTCGAGATTCTGCAGGGAGCCAGGTTCTTTACTAAGTTGGACCTTCGTAACGCTTACCATCTCATGCGCATCAGAGAGGGGGACGAGTGGAAAACGGCGTTTAACACTCCGTTAGGGCATTTTGAGTACCGGGTTCTGCCGTTTGGTCTCGCTAATGCTCCAGCTGTTTTTCAGGCATTAGTTAATGATGTACTGAGAGACATGCTGAACATCTTTGTTTTTGTCTACCTTGACGATATCCTGATTTTTTCACCGTCACTCGAGATTCATGTTCAGCACGTTCGACGTGTACTCCAGCGCCTTTTAGAGAATTGTCTCTACGTGAAGGCTGAGAAGTGCGCCTTTCATGTCTCCTCCGTCACTTTTCTCGGTTCTGTTATTTCCGCTGAAGGCATTCAGATGGATCCCGCTAAGGTCCAGGCTGTCAGTGATTGGCCCGTTCCAAGGTCACGTGTCGAGTTGCAGCGCTTTCTAGGTTTCGCTAATTTCTATAGGCGTTTCATTCGTAATTTTGGTCAAGTTGCTGCCCCTCTCACAGCTCTTACTTCTGTCAAGACGTGCTTTAAGTGGTCCGGTTCCGCCCAGGGAGCTTTTGATCTCCTCAAGAAACGTTTTACGTCTGCTCCTATCCTCGTTACTCCTGACGTCACTAAACAATTCATTGTCTAGGTTGACGCTTCAGAGGTGGGCGTGGGAGCCATTCTATCCCAGCGCTTCCAGTCTGACGATAAGGTTCATCCTTGCGCTTATTTTTCTCATCGCCTGTCGCCATCGGAACGCAACTATGATGTGGGTAACCGCGAACTGCTCGCCATCCGCTTAGCCCTAGGCGAATGGCGACAGTGGTTGGAGGGCGCGACCGTTCCTTTTGTCGTTTGGACTGACCATAAGAACCTTGAGTACATCCGTTCTGCCAAACGACTTAATGCACGTCAAGCTCGTTGGGCGTTGTTTTTCGCTCGTTTCGAGTTTGTGATTTCTTATCGTCCGGGTAATAAGAACACCAAGCCTGATGCCTTATCCCGTCTCTTTAGTTCTTCTGTGGCTTCTACTGATCCCGAGGGGATTCTTCCTTATGGGCGTGTTGTCGGGTTGACAGTCTGGGGAATTGAGAGACAGGTTAAGCAAGCACTCACTCACACTGCGTCGCCGCGCGCTTGTCCTAGTAACCTTCTTTTCGTTCCTGTTTCTACTCGTCTGGCTGTTCTTCAGTGGGCTCACTCTGCCAAGTTAGCTGGTCATCCCGGCGTTCGAGGTACTCTTGCTTCTATTCGCCAGCGCTTTTGGTGGCCTACTCAGGAGCGTGACACGCGCCGTTTCGTGGCTGCTTGTTCGGACTGCGCGCAGACTAAGTCAGGTAACTCTCCTCCTGCCGGTCGTCTCAGACCGCTTCCCATTCCTTCTCGACCATGGTCTCACATCGCCTTAGACTTCATTACCGGTCTGCCTTTGTCTGCGGGGAAGACTGTGATTCTTACGGTTGTCGATAGGTTCTCTAAGGCGGCACATTTCATTCCCCTCGCTAAGCTTCCTTCCGCTAAGGAGACGGCACAAATCATCATCGAGAATGTGTTCAGAATTCATGGCCTCCCGTTAGACGCCGTTTCAGACAGAGGTCCGCAATTCACGTCACAGTTTTGGAGGGAGTTCTGTCGTTTGATTGGTGCGTCCGTCAGTCTCTCTTCCGGGTTTCATCCCCAGTCTAACGGTCAAGCAGAAAGGGCCAATCAGACGATTGGTCGCATACTACGCAGCCTTTCTTTTAGAAACCCTGCGTCTTAGGCAGAACAGCTCCCCTGGGCAGAATACGCTCACAACTCGCTTCCTTCGTCTGCTACCGGGTTATCTCCGTTTCAGAGTAGTCTGGGTTACCAGCCTCCTCTGTTCTCGTCCCAGCTTGCCGAGTCCAGCGTTCCCTCCGCTCAGACGTTTGTCCAACGTTGTGAGCGCACCTGGAGGAGGGTGAGGTCTGCACTTTGCCGTTACAGGGCACAGACTGTGAGAGCCGCCAATAAACGTAGGATTAAGAGTCCTAGGTATTGTTGCGGCCAGAGAGTGTGGCTTTCCACTCGTAACCTTCCTCTTACGACAGCTTCTCGTAAGTTGACTCCGCGGTTCATTGGTCCGTTCCGTGTCTCCCAGGTCGTCAATCCTGTCGCTGTGCGACTGCTTCTTCCGCGACATCTTCGTCGCGTCCATCCTGTCTTCCATGTCTCCTGTGTCAAGCCCTTTCTTCGCACCCCGTTCGTCTTCCCCCCGTCCTTGTCGAGGGCGCACCTATTTACAAGGTACGTAGGATCATGGACATGCGTTCTCGGGGACGGGGTCACCAATACTTAGTGGATTGGGAGGGTTACGGTCCTGAGGAGAGGAGTTGGGTTCCATCTCGGGACGTGCTGGACCGTTCGCTGATTGATGATTTCCTCCGTTGCCGCCAGGATTCCTCCTCGAGTGCGCCAGGAGGCGCTCGGTGAGTGGGGGGGTACTGTCATGTTTTGTCTTATATTGTCTTGTCATTATGCTTTCCCTTCTGTTCGTTTCCCCCTGCTGGTCTTATTAGGTTCGTTCCCTTTTTCTCTCTCCCTCCCTCTCTCTCCTCTCTCTATCGTTCCGTTCCTGCTCCCAGCTGTTCCTCATTCTCCTACTCAATCATTTAGTCTTTTCACACCTGTTCCCTATCTTGTCCTCTGATTAGAGTCCCTATTTCTCCCCTTGTTTTCCGTTTCTGTCCTGTCGGATCCTTGTATGATGTTCGCTGTGCTGTGTCTTTGTCTCGCCCTGTCGTGTCTTGTCCTTCAGATGCTGCGTGTGAGCAGGTGTCTGAGTCTGCTGATCGGTGCCTTCCCGAGGCAGTTAATGGTTGAGTCTCCAGTCTGTCCTCGTCACTACGAGTGGATTTAAGTTTTTTATGTTTTGTTTTCTGCTCTGATTGTCCAGGAGTATTGCTTATATCCTTTACTGGAATAAAGACTGTTTTCGCCAAGTCGCTTTTGGGTCCTCATTCACCTGCATAACAATTGTGATTATTACTGTTACATCAGGGCATTATGTTCTTGTCTCATAGCCCATTAATTATAGGCCTATGATTTATTATGTGTGGGTCTATTTGAGTCAAATGTTAAATGTTAAAGTCATGGATTTACATAGGCCTAAATGGCTATTTGGTCTGTATTGCGAAATCACATGCTACATGGCCTGTTGTGTGTGATCGATTACAGTAGGGTATTGGGTCAGCTATGATTTTATGATATTTTTTTGATGATTTCAGTGCCCATCAATGGATTTCTGCCTACGCCATTGGCCCCAAGTATAATGAGCTAAGAGGATTGAAGAAGTAAAATCAGGATCTGGCAGATGCCAAAGACAGAACAGAGACACTGTCAGCTAGCAATTATTGGAACCACAGCTATGTACCTACCACCATAGTTTACCTTGAGAGGAACGCAGACAGAAATAACAGATCACTGTTAAATTATTCAGGTCTTAAAACATTCAGGTTGGACGATAAAGATTTATTATACCTATAAACTGAACAGTTGAAAGTGTTTTTTTATATTGTTATGTATCGGTTTTCTGTTTGACTGTCATAATTTCCAACATGTTATGATTAGAAACCGTCAAAATGCTGACATCTTGGTATTTTATCTTTATGTAACCTATAAACTGGCATATGGGTCTGTAGTTCTACTTCATGTAAGGGCTTTGCTCTACAGTTGTACATCACATCAACGGACGTATCAGCTATATGTCAAATATCGGTCGTATGTTAAATACGTCAGTTACATATGTAACCACCCTAATCTGGTGGTCCCAGCGCGCACGACCCACATGGAGTTCCAGGTCTCCGGTAGCCTCTGGAACTGCCGATCTGCAGCCAACAAGGCAGAGTTCATCTCAGCCTATGCCTCCCTCCAGTCCCTCGACTTCTTGGCACTGACAGAAACATGGATCACCACAGATAACACTGCTACTCCTACTGCTCTCTCTTCGTCCGCCCACGTGTTCTCGCACACCCCGAGAGCTTCTGGTCATCGGGGTGGTGGCATCGGGATCCTTATCTCTCCCAAGTGGTCATTCTCTCCTTCTCCCCTTACCCATCTGTCTATCGCCTCCTTTGAATTTCATGCTGTCACAGTTACCAGCCCTTTCAAGCTTAACATCCTTATCATTTATCGCCCTCCAGGTCCCCTCGGAGAGTTCATCAATGAGCTTGATGCCTTGATAAGCTCCTTTCCTGAGGACGGCTCACCTCTCACAGTTCTGGGCGACTTTAACCTCCCCACGTCTACCTTTGACTCATTCCTCTCTGCCTCCTTCTTTCCACTCCTCTCCTCTTTTGACCTCACCCTCTCACCTTCCCCCCCTACTCACAAGGAAGGCAATACGCTCGACTTCATCTTTACTAGATGCTGTTTTTCCACTAACCTCATTGCAACTCCCCTCCAAGTCTCCGACCACTACCTTGTATCCTTTTCCCTCTCGCTCTCATCCAACACTTCCCACACTGCCCCTACTCGGATGGTATCGCGCCGTCCCAACCTTCGCTCTCTCTCCCCCGCTACTCTCTCCTCTTCCATCCTATCATCTCTTCCCTCTGCTCAAACCTTCTCCAACCTATCTCCTGATTCTGCCTCCTCAACCCTCCTCTCCTCCCTTTCTGCATCCTTTGACTCTCTATGTCCCCTATCTTCCAGGCCGGCTCGTTCCTCCCCTCCCGCTCCGTGGCTTGACGACTCATTGCGAGCTCACAGAACAGGGCTCCGGGCAGCCGAGCGGAAATGGAGGAAAACTCGCCTCCCTGCGGACCTGGCATCCTTTCACTCCCTCCTCTCTACATTTTCCTCCTCTGTCTCTGCTGCTAAAGCCACTTTCTACCACTCTAAATTCCAAGCATCTGCCTCTAACCCTAGGAAGCTCTTTACCACCTTCTCCTCCCTCCTGAATCCTCCTCCCCCTCCCCCCTCCTCCCTCTCTGCAGATGACTTCGTCAACCATTTTGAAAAGAAGGTCGACGACATCCGATCCTCGTTTGCTAAGTCAAACGACACCGCTGGTTCTGCTCACAGTGCCCTACCCTGTGCTCTGACCTCTTTCTCCCCTCTCTCTCCAGATGAAATCTCGCGTCTTGTGACGGCCGGCCGCCCAACAACCTGCCCACTTGACCCTATCCCCTCCTCTCTTCTCCAGACCATTTCCGGAGACCTTCTCCCTTACCTCACCTCGCTCATCAACTTATCCCTGACCGCTGGCTACGTCCCTTCCGTCTTCAAGAGAGCGAGAGTTGCACCCCTTCTGAAAAAACCTACACTCGATCCCTCCGATGTCAACAACTACAGACCAGTATCCCTTCTTTCTTTTCTCTCCAAAACTCTTGAACGTGCCGTCCTTGGTCAGCTCTCCCGCTATCTCTCTCAGAATGACCTTCTTGATCCAAATCAGTCAGGTTTCAAGACTAGTCATTCAACTGAGACTGCTCTTCTCTGTATCACGGAGGCGCTCCGCACCGCTAAAGCTAACTCTCTCTCCTCTGCTCTCATCCTTCTAGACCTATCGGCTGCCTTCGATACTGTGAACCATCAGATCCTCCTCTCCACCCTCTCCGAGTTGGGCATCTCCGGCGTGGCCCACGCTTGGATTGCGTCCTACCTGACAGGTCGCTCCTACCAGGTGGCGTGGCGAGAATCTGTCTCCTCACCATGCGCTCTCA
This sequence comes from Oncorhynchus gorbuscha, assembly GCF_021184085.1. NCBI lineage: Eukaryota > Metazoa > Chordata > Actinopteri > Salmoniformes > Salmonidae > Oncorhynchus > Oncorhynchus gorbuscha. Next base: position 15,044,312 of record NC_060196.1, on the reverse strand, counting down.
CCACTGGTGTCCCCCAGGGCTCTGTTCTAGGCCCTCTCCTATTCTCGCTATACACCAAGTCACTTGGCTCTGTCATAACCTCACATGGTCTCTCCTATCATTGCTATGCAGACGACACACAATTAATCTTCTCCTTTCCCCTTCTGATGACCAGGTGGCGAATCGCATCTCTGCATGTCTGGCAGACATATCAGTGTGGATGACGGATCACCACCTCAAGCTGAACTTTGGCAAGACGGAGCTGCTCTTCCTCCCGGGGAAGGACTGCCCGTTCCATGATCTCGCCATCACGGTTGACAACTCCATTGTGTCCTCCTCCCAGAGCGCTAAGAACCTTGGCGTAATCCTGGACAACACCCTGTCGTTCTCAACTAACATCAAGGCGGCGGCCCGTTCCTGTAGGTTCATGCTCTACAACATCCGCAGAGTACGACCCTGCCTCACACAGGAAGCGGCACAGGTCCTAATCCAGGCACTTGTCATCTCCCGTCTGGATTACTGCAACTCGCTGTTGGCTGGGCTCCCTGCCTGTGCCATTAAACCCCTACAACTCATCCAGAACACCGCAGCCCGTCTAGTGTTCAACCTTCCCAAGTTCTCTCACGTCACCCCGCTCCTCCGCTCTCTCCACTGGCTTCCAGTTGAAGCTCGCATCCGCTACAAGACCATGGTGCTTGCCTACGGAGCTGTGAGGGGAACGGCACCTCAGTACCTCCAGGCTCTGATCAGGCCCTACACCCAAATAAGGGCACTGCGTTCATCCACCTCTGGCCTGCTCGCCTCCCTACCACTGAGGAAGTACAGTTCCCGCTCAGCCCAGTCAAAACTGTTCGCTGCTCTGGCTCCCCAATGGTGGAACAAACTCCCTCACGACGCCAGGACAGCGGAGTCAATCACCACCTTCCGGAGACACCTGAAACCCCACCTCTTTAAGGAATACCTAGGATAGGATAAAGTAATCCTTCTCACCCCCCCTCCCCCCTTAAAATATGTAGATGCACTATTGTAAAGTGGCTGTTCCACTGGATGTCATAAGGTGAATGCACCAATTTGTAAGTCGCTCTGGATAAGAGCGTCTGCTAAATGACTTAAATGTAATGTAATGTAATGTAACATACATTTCAACCAGTTTCTCACTGAATGTCTACATACTGACATGTACAGTATCTGTTCATACAATATTGTAATTTTAAAAGCTACAATCTGTAATTCAAACCACAACAAAACGGCAGCCCCACCACTTTTTGGTTTACAGCTGGGCGATGGGGATAAAGAAATGAAACCACTGTCTAATTCATAGACAGAACTATGAAGACAGGAACCGACCATCCATGAGATCAGAATTATGCTAGAAAGCTATACAGTGTTTGTTTTCAAACTAAAACAAGCCTATTTGGGCTTTGTTGGGGTAAGACAGTTGAACGGCGCTCATGAGGCATTTATAAGTTATATTCATCAGAACTAGATGACTATATTAATAAAATACTCTGATACTATATAGATAAATACAAAATCAATGTGCAAATCACTTTAAAGGAAAGATGCATACGATCAAAGTGAAAAGTGATGACATGGACATGTGTAAAACAGGATTTATCGATCTCGGATCATTGAGTGCTTTTAAAAGAGATGGTTCTGGGAGTTTCTGAGAAGTCATATGTATTATGAGAAATGATTAAGTTGTCAGATAACACAACATGTTTGTTCCAAATGATCCAAGACGATAAAGCTAAGTCATGAGAAAACCCTAACACAACTTTGATGAATACTTGCTCAAGTATTAAGTTAATCACTGGTTACGTCAAGGTCACATTTCATTTTAGATGCTGAATATAGATATATTATTATAAATATATATGATTGATTATTGAGTTTGATTGTAATGTAGATACTTATTGACAATGCTGTGTGATCAGACAAACTCAGAAGTCCCATGACAATTATTTACAAGTTCCATGACATTATTCTCAATAATGGAAGAAACAACGATTACTTGACTCTATATTCCTGAATCGTTTTCAATTAAATTATGAGGTGCATGCTCTATTGTCATTAGCAATTGTCGAACCCAGTAAAGCAATTTAGGGACAGTAAGAAGTATTTTCACAACTACTTCCCTCTTACCCCCATTCAATGAAAGAGCATAAACTTATCATACTGTGCTATCAATAACTGGCAATAAAAGTGATATTTTATACTGTATACAAATACTTGTCTAACTGAGTAAAGAAAAAAATCAGTCTACATTATTTGTTGATATACTTACAGGTCAGTAGTGTCAGACCTTAAGTGTGTGTACACAACACTGGTGGTGTTCTCTATGGTTCAATTTAAAAAAAAAAAAAACCTTTAGTTAACCAGGTAGGCAAGTTGAGAACAAGTTCTTATTTACAATTGCGACCTGGCCAAGATAAAGCAAAGTAGTTCGACACATACAACAACACAGAGTTACACAGAGTAAAACAAACATACGGTCAGAGTCGTGCGTATAGGTGGCAGGGAAGTCAGGCGCAGGAGTGTCAAACGGAGTGTAAAATTGATTATTTTAATGAATGTCCATGTAACATGCTCCATAACACTAATAAAAATAGATTAGAAACAACACATGGGTACGAGGACCCGTCGCGCACCTATACAATAAACAATCTCTGACAAAGACATGAGGGGAAACAGACGGTTAACTACACAACTGGTAATGTGTGGGAAGACAAGACAAAGCCAATGGAAAATGAAAAATGGATCAATGATACCTAGAAGACTGGTGACGTCGACCGCCGAAAAGAGTATGCCGGGACCCCCTCGATATCTAGAGGAGGCGGAGGAACATCACGCACTTCAGCCTCCTGGAGCGGGCCAGCCACCACCGACCTGAGGAGAGACATGGAACGAGGGGTTAATACGGTAATTAGTGGGCAGTTGTAACCTATAACATACCTTGTTCACTCTCCTCAGGACTTTAAATGGCCCCACAAACCGCGGACCCAGCTTCCGGCAGAGCAGGCGGAGGGGCAGGTTTCAGGTCGAGAGCCAGACCCTGTCCCCTGGTGCGAACACCGGGGCCTCACTGCGGCGACGGTGACGTGGGCTGCCTCCCAGGAATCCTCAGCGCGCCGAAACCAATTGTCCACCGCAGGAGCCTCGGTCTGACTGATGCCAAGGAGCCAGAACCAGCTGATACTCCTTTTCAATGTGTATTAGGGTAAGTTTAGTGAAGGAGTGATGTAGCGAGTTCTGGGCCATCTGCCCAGGGCACAAACTTCGCACACTCCCCCGGTCGGTCCTGGCAATAAGACCGCAGAAACCTACCCACATCCTGGTTGACTCTCTACCTGCCCATTACTCTCGGATTGAAAACCTGAGGTAAGACTAACCGAGATCCCCAGACGTTCCATGAACTCCTTCCAGACCCTTGATATGAACTGGGGACCCCGATCAGACACTATATCCTCAGGCACCCCATAGTGCCGGAAAACATGTGTAAACAGGGCCTCTGCAGTGTGTAAGGCCGTAGGGAGACCGGGCAAAGGGAGGAGATGACAGAACTTCGAAAAACGATCCACAACGACCAGGATCGTGGTGTAACCCTGTGAAGGTGGAAGATCAGTTAAAAAAAATCCACCGACAGGTGCGACCACGGCCGTTGAGGAACGGGTAAAGGTTGTAGCTTACCTCTGGTCAGGTGTCTAGGAGCCTTGCACTGGGCGCACACCGAGCAGGAGGAAGCATAAATCCTCACGTCCTTAGCTAAAGTGGGCCACCAGTACCTCCCATCAAGACAGAGCATCATCCGACCTATCCCAGGATGACCAGAGGAGGGTGAGGTGTAAGCCCAATAGATCAAATCGGTCGCGGACAGCAGACGGAACGTACAGACCACCAGCTGGACACTCAGGGGGAGAGGGCTGAGAGAGCACTGCTCCTATCCCAGCCTCGGATGCGTCCACCTTCACTATGAATGGCAAAGAGGGGTCCGGATGAGCCAACACAGGCATCGAGGTAAACCGTCTTCAGGTGTCCAAAAGTACTGTTCGCCTCAGCCGACCACTGCAAGCGCACCGGGCCCCCCTTTAGCAGTGAGGTAATGGGAGCAGCAACCTGACCAAAACCCCAGATAAACCTCCGGTAGTAATTGGCAAACCCTAAAAAAACGCTGCACCTCCTTTGCCGTGGTTGGAGTCGGCCAATTACGCATGGGTGCAATGCGGTCGCTCTCCATTTCCACTCCTGAAGTGGAAATCCGATGCTCTAGGAAGGAGATGGATTGTTGGAAGAACAAGCATTTCTCAGCCTTGACATATAGATCATGCTCCAACAGGCGACCAAGCACCAGGGACACATGCTTGGCGTGTGTAGCAGAGTATATCAGAATATCATCGATATACACCACTACACCCTGCCCGTGCAGGTCCCTGAAGATCTCATCTATAAATGATTGGAAGACTGATGGAGCATTCATCAACCCATATGGCATGACTAGGTACTCATAATGACCTGAGGTGGTGCTGAATGGCGTCTTCCACTCATCACCCTTCCGAATACGCACCAGATTGTACGCACTCCTGAGATCCAATTTTGTGAAGAAGCATGCTCCGTGCATTGACTCAATAACCGTATTCATCAGAGGTAGCGGGTAACTATATTTCACCGTGATTTTATTTAGACCTCGATAATCAGTGCATGGGCGTGAACCGCCATCCTTATTTTTCACAAAAAAGAAACTCGAAGAGACAGGTGAAATGGATGGCTGAAAGTACCCCTGATGCAGGGATTCAGAGACATGTCTCCATAGCCACCGTCTCCGCTTGCGACAGAGGATACACGGGACTCCTGGGATATGCAGCGTCTACCAAGAGATCTCTCGCACAATCCTCCCGTCGATGGGGTGGTAATTGAGTCGCCTTTTTACAGAAGGCGAGAGCACAATCGGCATATTCGGGGGGAATGCGCACGGTGGAGACCTGGTCTGGACTTTCCACCGTAGTAGCACCAACGGAAACCCCTAAACACCTACCTGAGCATTCTCGCGACCACCCCGTGAGAGCCCTCTGTGGCCAAGAAAGAGTGGGGTTATGACAAGCTAACCAGAGGGTTAAAATACACAACAGGTAATGAATGGGATTGAAAACAGGTGTGTGGGAAGACAAGACAAAACCAATGGAAAATGAAAAATCGATCAATGATGGCTAGAAGACCGGTGACGTCGACCACCGAGCACCGCACGAACAAGGAGAGGCAACGACTTCGGCAGAATTCGTGACACAGACAGTCAATAATACAGAAGAAAAATAAGTCTATATATATATATGAGGTGAGATAACGGAGGTAAAGGCAAAAAAAATAAAAATAGAAATCGCCATGGCGGCAAAGTAAATACAATATAGCAAGTAAAACACTGGAATGGTAGATTTGCAGTGGAAGAATATGCAAAGTAGAAATAGAAATAATGGGGTGCAAAGGAGCAAAATAAATGAAGAAGAAATAAATATAGTAGGGGAAGGGGTAGTTGTTTGGGATAAATTATATATGGGCCATGTACAGGTGCAGTAATCTGTGAGCTGCTCTGACAGCTGGTGCTTAAAGCTAGTGAGGGAGATAAGTGTTTCCAGTTTCAGAGATTTTGTAGTTCGTTCCAGTCATTGGCAGCAGAGAACTTTAAGGAGAGGCGACCAAAGGAAGAATTATTTTTGGGGGTGACCAGAGAGATATACCTGCTGGAGTGCATGCTACAGGTGCGTGCTGCTATGGTGACCAGCGAGCTGAGATAAGGGGGGACTTTACCTAGCAGGGTCTTGTAGATGACCTGGAGCCAGTGGGTTTGGTGACGAGTATAAAGTGAGGGCCAGCCGACGAGAGCGTACAGGTCACAGTGGTGGGTAGTATATGGGGTGACAAAACGGATGGCACTGTGATAGACTGCATCCAATTTATTGAGTAGGGTATTGGAGACTATTTTGTAAATGACATCCCCGAAGTCGAGGATCGGTAGGATGGTCAGTTTTACGAGGGTATGTTTGGCAATATGAGTGAAGGATGCTTTGTTGCAAAATAGGAATTCAAGATTTAATTTTGGATTGGAGATGTTTGATGTGAGTCTGGAAGGAGAGTTTACAGTCTAACCAGACATCTAGGTACAGTATTTGTAGTTGTCCACATATTCTAAGTCAGAACCGTCCAGAGTGGTGATGCTGGACTGGCGGGCAGGTGCAGGCAGCGATCGGTTGAAGAGCATGCATTTAGTTTTACTTGTATTTAAAAGCAGTTGGAGGCCACAGAAGGAGAGTTGTATTGCATTGAAGCTCGTGTGGAGGGTTGTTAACACTGTGTCCAAAGAAGGGCCAGAAGTATACAGAATGGTGTCGTCTGCGTAGAGGTGGATCAGAGACTCACCAGCAGCAAGAGCGACATCATTGATGTATACAGAGAAGAGAGTCGGCCCAAAATGGAACCATATCTAATTTAACTCAACAGTACACCCCTTGTAGTTGCTTGTAGTTCTTTGCAGAGGCCTACTGAGCACTTGGAGGTGGAATTGTAAACACTTGAATGCTGATTTATTAATTTTAAGTTTAATATCTAAAAATATAAAAACTTGCTGTTTGTTATCTATGCACAGTCACTTCACCCCTACCTACATGTACAAATAACCTTGACTAACCCGTATATTGACTCGGTACTGGTACCTGCTGTATATAGCCTCGTTATTGTTCTTTTATTGTGTTACTTAAAAAAAATACATTTTTACTTTATTTGGTAAATATTTTCTTAACTCTTTCTTGAACTGCACTGTTGGTTAAGGGCCTGTAAGTAAGCATTTCACGGTGGGGTCTACTATACGGTGCATGTGACAGATAGTTTGATTTGATGAAATATGTATGTATTCCAATATAGTATAATATATGATGTAGATAATATAGTACAGACAGAACATCTATTTACAGTTCCTAGATTGGGATTTTCAAAGTGAAATCCACTGTCCTGATCCAGACAATTTTGTCTATTTCCTTCTCAGCAAGGAAGAAGACTTGGCATCTGGTTTCAGGTTACAGAAAATCCCACCATGAGATGTCATAGTTTTGTGCTGTTACGCATATACAGTATCACCACCAACAATAGCTCGACCAACAGCATCAGTAGTTCCATGACGTTTACACCTTTTGAATATTTGGAATGCACAAGACTCCACTTTGCCAATAAACTGGTGTAAACAACCCTAGTAATCTGACCGATCATCTCAGTACATGAGCTCTTTTGAATGAAGTCACAAAGTGCACATTCCCCAACAAACCTCCCACTGAGTGACAGAAAGCCCAACCTAACCTGGCCTGTCTGAAAGGGACAGAGAGGACCCAAGAACAAAAGCAGTCACTCCTCACAGGTGGCAGTCAATAGACAGTTGAGTCCAAAATTAGATTCATTTTCATTTACCTGCACATTCTTGTCGTATGCCTCAACACCTAAACAGCAACAAAAAATATGAAGGTTGCAAACGTGACACAGATGAAGGAGACATAGGACACCTGCTATGACCAGATAAGAAGTTCAACCTTTTCTGTCCATCCTCCCTTCACTGCTACACACATTACTACTCAGTTATCTATTATTGCATTGGTTGTAATGTTGCATTTTCTAATATCAATGGTGACTAACCATCCTCCCAGAGAGCTACTGGGTGTGCAGGCTTTCGTTCCAGCCCCCCTCTGACACAGCATATTCAAAAAATCAGCTGCTCAACAGGACCGTAACAAGCAGACTTGGGTGTGTTTCAGGGCTGGATCAAAAGCCTGCATTCCCCGTAGCTGTCACGGCTGTTGAAGGAACTGGACCAAGGTGAAGTGTGGTAAGAGTACATTCTCTTTTATTAGAAATGACGCAGACAAAACAATACAATACAAAGTTAACTTCCCTCAAACACAGTTGGGAAAAAGGGTACCTAAGTATGGTTCCCCATCAGAGACAACGATGGACAGCTGTCCCTGATTGAGAACCTTACCCGACCAAAACATAGAAATAGAAAATCAAAGAAACACAAGACATAGAATGCCCACCCAAACTCACGCCCTGATCAAACCAGAATAGAGACATACAAAGGATCTCTAAAAGCTCAGGTGTGACAGTAGCTCTCCAGATGGAGGGTTGACCAGATGTTTTATACAGTGAAGTTAAGTGCCGTGCTCAAGGGCACAATGCCAGCAGATGGTACATGAAATCAGAGAGCAGCCTCTCAGTGTTAATATCACATTTATGCTTACTTTTTCATGTATACTGTACATAGAGATGTATTGGTCATGGAAATGTGGGTAAAAGTAATGGAGAAGTCATATAAAAGTAATGAAATTCCATCTCTCAAAATGTGTATGAATCCTGATTGATGTGCTGTCTTTACTTATATTTTTCAGAGAAAGTAATGCTTCTGCATCCAGAGGTGGAGACCTTGAGGGAGGCTTGCTGCCAGAGTGACACATTTTCAACCCCACCAGAAATGCTTGTCAGGGAAAAATGTTAATAGTTAATTCCTTAGATTTTGTTCGAATTCATTATTTACAGTCTTGTTTTTTTAATGTCGTATTTGTAAATGACAGTATGTCAATATATTTTATTGGTTTAAATGTAACTTATTTATAATTGTTACAGTTACCATCGAACAAGTAGTTCACCAAAAAGTACCACAGGAACATATAGCCTCAGTCAAAACGGCTGTCGTGATGCTAAGACTACATGATAAACATGCATTGACTTGGGAAAGTATTCCAATCCGTTGACTTTATCCCCATTTTGTTACGTTACAGCCTAAAACGGATTAAAAAATATATATAATCCTCAGCAATCCACACACAATAGCATTTTTGCAAATGTATTGAATATAAAAAACAGAAATGCCTTACTTACGTAAGGATTCAGACCCTTTGCTATGAGACTCGAATTTGAGTTCAGATACATCCTCTTTCCATTGATCGTCCTTGCGATGTTTCTACAACTTGATTGGAGTCCACCTGTGGTATATTCAATTTAATGGACATGATTTGGAAAGGCACACACCTGTCTATATAAGGTCCCACAGTTGACAGTTGATGTCAGAGCAGAAACCAAGCAGGAATTATCCTTAGAGCTCCGAGACACCATTGTGTCAAAGCACAGATCTGGGAAAGGGTACCAAAACATTTTGGCAGCCTTGAAGTTTCCCAAAAACCCAGTGGCCTCCATCATTCTTAAATGGAAGGAGTTTGGAACCACCAAGACTCTTTCTAGAGATGGCCGCCCGGCCAAACTGAGCAATCGGGGGAGAGGGGCCTTGGTCAGAGAGGTGACCAAGAACCTGATGCTCACTCTGACATAGCTCTAGTGTTCCTCTGTGGAGATGGGAGAACCTTCCAGAAGGACAACCATCTCTACAGCACTCTACCAATCAGGCCTTTTTGGTAGAGGGGCCAGACCGAAACCACTCCTTAGTAAAAGGCACACGACAACCCACTTTGAGTTTGCCAAAAGGTACCTAAAGGACTCTCACACCATGATAAACACGAGTCTCGGGTCTGATGAAACAAAGATGGAACTCTTTGGCCTGAATTTTTCACCTTTGGAGGAAACCTGGCACCATCCCTACGGTGAAGCATGGTGGTGGCAGTATCATGCTGTGGGGATGTTTTTCAGTTGCAGGGACTGGGAGACGAGTCAGGATCGAGGCAAAGATGAACGGAGAAAAGGACAAATAGATCCTCGATGAAAACCTGCTCCAGAGCTCTCAGGACCTCAGACTGGGGCGACAGTTTACCTTCCAACAGGACCGTATGCACACAGCCAAGACAACACAGGACTGGCTTCGGGAGAAGTCTCTGAATGTCCTTAAGTGGCCCAGCCAAAGCCCAGACTTGAACCTGATCAAATATCTCTGGAGAGACCTGAAAATAGGTGTCCATTAACGCTCCCCATCCCATCCAACCTGACAGAGCTTGAGAGGATCGGGTCTTGAGGCATGGTCCTAGGGCTCAGGTCCTCCGGGAGGAAGAGAACGAAGAGAAAGATAACTAGAGAGAGAGAGCATACTTAAGATCACAGGACACCAGATAGGACAGACTGAACCTAGACCAACGGCACAGACTTTTGCAGCGTAGATACTGGACACTGAGACGGGAGAGGGTCAGGGACACTGTGGCCCCATCCAAAGGAAAGGTTAGACATATTAGTCCAATCAACAATAGATAATTGAGCAACATTCAGACTATTATTAATAAAACATATCTTCAGATGAACAAAAATAGTTCAACCATGTTCCACTGATTCCTGATCTACTGGGTGAGCAGACTTCTATTCCTGCCCTTCTATTCCTGTTTATTGTCAACTTGTTAGGTTGAATCAGTTGAATCAGTTGTGTTAGTGCTGGGCTGGAACAGAAGCCTGCACACCCAGCAGACTATACAATAGGGCTACTGTGTATGACTTTTAACTGTATACAACCTTTGCTAATAGGTACACATATAGCCTGTGGTATACAAGGATATGCCCTTAGTCTTTTGGGACATTCATTGGGACCTCTTCATCTGCGGACAGGTTTTCACAGCTCTCCGTAACTGAGGACAGAAAATATATAAAAAAATAAAATACTGGCTTCGTTATACTAAAATTAGACAGCATTGAATATGATGTTACTATTGTCTCTGTCCTATAAGTTTTCCTTACTAGGGAAGGAGTTGCACCCCTTCTGAAAAAACCTACACTCGATCCCTCCGATGTCAACAATTACAGACCAGTATCCCTTCTTTCTTTTCTCTCCAAAACTCTTGAACGTGCAGTCCTTGGCCAGCTCTCCCGCTATCTCTCTCTGAATGACCTTCTTGATCCAAATCAGTCAGGTTTCAAGACTAGTCATTCAACTGAGACTGCTCTCCTCTGTATCACGGAGGCGCTCCGCACTGCTAAAGCTAACTCTCTCTCCTCTGCTCTCATCCTTCTAGATCTATCGGCTGCCTTCGATACTGTGAACCATCAGATCCTCCTCTCCACCCTCTCCGAGTTGGGCATCTCCGGCGCGGCCCACGCTTGGATTGCGTCCTACCTGACAGGTCGCTCCTACCAGGTGGCGTGGCGAGAATCTGTCTCCTCACCACGCGCTCTCACCACTGGTGTCCCCAGGGCTCTGTTCTTGGCCCTCTCCTATTCTCGCTATACACCAAGTCACTTGGCTCTGTCATAACCTCACATGGTCTCTCTTATCATTGCTATGCAGACGACACACAATTAATCTTCTCCTTTCCCCTTCTGATGACCAGGTGGCGAATCGCATCTCTGCATGTCTGGCAGACATATCAGTGTGGATGACGGATCACCACCTCAAGCTGAACCTCAGCAAGACGGAGCTGCTCTTCCTCCCGGGAAGGACTGCCCGTTCCATGATCTCGCCATCACGGTTGACAACTCCATTGTGTCCTCCTCCCAGAGCGCCAAGAACCTTGGCGTGATCCTGGACAACACCCTGTCGTTCTCAACTAACATCAAGGCGGTGGCCTGTTCCTGTAGGTTCATGCTCTACAACATCCGCAGAGTACGACCCTGCCTCACACAGGAAGCGGCGCAGGTCCTAATCCAGGCACTTGTCATCTCCCGTCTGGATTACTGCAACTCGCTGTTGGCTGGGCTCCCTGCCTGTGCCATTAAACCCCTTCAACTCATCCAGAACGCCGCAGCCCGTCTGGTGTTCAACCTTCCCAAGTTCTCTCACGTCACCCCGCTCCTCCGTTCTCTCCACTGGCTTCCAGTTGAAGCTCGCATCCGCTACAAGACCATGGTGCTTGCCTACGGAGCTGTGAGGGGAACGGCACCTCAGTACCTCCAGGCTCTGATCAGGCCCTACACCCAAACAAGGGCACTGCGTTCATCCACCTCTGGCCTGCTCGCCTCCCTACCACTGAGGAAGTACAGCTCCCGCTCAGCCCAGTCAAAACTGTTCGCTGCCCTGGCCCCCCCAATGGTGGAACAAACTCCCTCACGACGCCAGGACAGCGGAGTCAATCACCACCTTCCGGAGACACCTGAAACCCCACCTCTTTAAGGAATACCTAGGATAGGTTAAGTAATCCCTCTCACCCCACCCCCCCTAAGTTTTAGATGCACTATTGTTAAGTGAATGTCCCACTGGATGTCATAAGGTGAATGCACCAATTTGTAAGTCGCTCTGGATAAGAGCGTCTGCTAAATGACTTAAATGTAATGTAAATGTAAATGGAATGTAACTGGACCTTCTGTAGCTCAGTTGGTAGAGCATGGCGCTTGTAACCCCAGGGTAGTGGGTTCGATCCCCCGGGACCACCCATACATAGAATGTATGCACACATGACTGTACGTCGCTTTGGATAAAAACGTCTGCTAAATGGCATATATTATTATTATTATTATATTATGTCCTCCTACAAAATTACCTGCCCTATCCTGACTCGAATTGTTTATGTTCCCTGTTTCACTCTGATGCAGAGAAACATACAAAAGACTAAGGGTAAAAGACTGATGCAATGGTTTACTCATGAATTGTCTGAGAAATTACAGGAAATAAATGTAGCTTGGGCTATGGCTACACGGACTGATTCTACATCTGATTGGCAGCCCTTCAGAGATTTGAGAAATACAGTGCCTTCTGACAGTGTTCACACCCCTTGACTTTTTCAAAAATGTATTGTGTTACAGTCTGATTTTAAAATACATTGAGATTATCTGTCTCTGGCTGACACACAATACCCCGTAATTTCAAACTGGACTACATGTTTTCCCCCAGAATTGTCCAACCCCTTTGTTATGGCAAGCCTAAAGTTCAGGAGTAAAAATAACTCATCTCTGTACCCCACACATACAATTATCTATAAGGTACTTATGTTGAGCAGTGCATTTCTAACACAGATTCAACCACAAAGATCAGGGAGGTTTTTCACTGCCTTGCAAAGAAGGGCATCTATTGGTAGAAATAAAAAAGCCGACATTGAATATCCCTTTGAGCATGGTGAAGTTATTAATTACACTTTGGATGGTGTAGTCACTACAAAGATACCCAGTCACTACACAGATACAGGTGTCCTTCCTAACTCAGTTGCCGTAGAAGAAAGGAAACCACTCAGGGATTTCAGGCCAATGGGGACTTTAAAAAGAGTTGCAGAGTTTAATGGTTGTGCTAGGAGAAAACTCAGCATAGATCGACAACATGTTTGAAAGGATCATCTGAGAAAATTCCTCTCATCCCACTAGACAAGAGTCCTTTAGTCACCTTAGAACAGAATGTAGAGAATGATGCACTAACATTTTCACATACTTGATTTTCATTTCAACTATTTTGATATCTATTATGTACTTTGTGCTTTAGTGCTTTGCTAAAGAATGAAGTAAAAAAAAACATAAGGGCTGAATCACATGTGCACCAATCCGGTTTTAGACCTGGATCTTTAGACTTGACTTGTATCTGCTCTCTAATTTGATGATACAGACTGCAATGCTGTATGGAATGAGTAGGTTGTTTGCCCCCTAACTATGGTATGTACACAGCGTTGTACCCTTGGCTTTTTTTCTTCATAGAGCAACGTTTTTTTTTACGGGATTTCTAATCTTTTAAGTTAATGGTTCACACCAGAGATTTTTTTCCATTGAACATTTAAACCACAAAATAACCAGCATGTTGTTGAAATGTGTATACTAAATAAATTAGCGGCCATGTCAGTTCCTAGAACCATAACTGCGGAAAGAGGGGCACGGCCCGTTACAGCCCTTTTGATACTTGATAATAATAATAATAAATACCATTTAGCAGACGCTTTTATCCAAAGCGACTTAGTCATGTGTGCATACATTCTACGTATGGGTGGTCCCAGGGATCGAACCCACTACCCTGGCGTTACAAGCGCCATGCTCTACCAATTGAGCTACAGAAGGACCTTGACTAAAGGAAGAGTTGAGGTCTGAGGAGGAGGAATGAGGAAGTTCCTTGTATCATCGTTGCCACTGCATCTTTGCCCCCATCTTGAGTATAGTAGGTTACACAGTGGATACACTTTTGACAGGCATGAATGATGCTCATCAATGGCAGCTGCCAAACGAGTCGCGCAAGTTTGAACCACTTAGCCTATAAATGGGTTAGAACCACACTGGTTGGCCAAATTTCAAGTCTCATTCTTTTCCATCATACAAAACACATCTGCCCAAGAGTAGTTCATCTTCAGTTTTCAGAAAGCTAGGAAGAGAAGGTATTTGTGCATCATTTCTCATCTGAGCAGGATACAATCCGCAGGTCCTAGCTGACAACGTCTCGGATAAAGGACCATTTATTCTCAGGTAATATGCAGCTGCAGTAGATTTGATGGCCTGATTTCTTAAATTTCACAGCAAATGTTCTTCATATTTCAAGACCTTGTAGGCTTACCTATGCAATTGAAAGCTGGCACATCTGCACCACCTGTTATTAACGGGACATCTTCCAAAGACAATACAGCCAATTAATTCTGAAGTTTGTGGCGGCAATTTTAAAGGTGTGGTGCGTCTATAGGGAAACCCCATGAATGTACAATGTTGAGTAATTGCTTGACAGGATATTTGTATAGCTGTGCACACAGTTGTTGATGTAGCCTCGATGTTGTTGAAGCCATTGTTTCTCAAACCTCTCCTCGGGGATGCCTGAACCTGGTTTGATGATTAGTTGACCATTTAAATCAAGTGTACAAGCTCTGGGATAAATTAAACACCGAAAGGATAGGAGAAGTTTGAGAACAACTTATAGGCTATATTTGTAATAATGTCTGCAGTCATTTATGTATTTCCTATTGGTCAAACACATATTTCAGAAAACGTCCTTAATTGGGTTAATGGATTAAGAAACCTAGTCATAAAAGTAGATGTACATGCACATTAATAATTAGACTGATATTAAACTAATTATGGAAATATACTGAACAAACATAAACACAACATGCTACTATTAACGATTTTACTGAGTTCAAATCAAATCAAATTTTATTTGTCACATACACATGGTTAGCAGATGTTAAATGCGAGTGTAGCGAAATGCTTTTGCTTCTAGTTCCGACAATGCAGTGATAACCAACATGTAATCTAACTAACAATTCCAAAACTACTGTCTTATACACAGTGTAAGGGGATAAGGAACATGTACATAAGGATATATGAATGATAGACAATCACCCACAAACAAACAGTGCAACCCAGGCTACCTAAGTATGATTCTCAATCAGAGACAACTAATGACACCTGCCTCTGATTGAGAACCATACTAGGCCAAAACATAGAAATCCCCAAATCCTAGAAAATCAAACATAGACTGCCCACCCCAACTCATGCCCTGACCATACTAAATAATGAATACAAAACAAAGGAAATAAAGGTCAGAACGTGACAGTTGTTCACAATGTTGACATCAGGAAACAGCTTGCCCATACGACGCCAGACACACCGGTCAGCAGTTGTGAGGCCGGTTGGACGTACTGCCAAATTCTCTAAAACAACGTTGTAGGCAGCTTATGGTAGAGAAATCAACATTCAAATATCTGGTGAACATTCCTGCAGTCAGCATGCCGATTGCATGCTCCATCAAACTTAAGACATCTATGGCATTGTGCACATTTTAGAGTGGCCTTTTTATTATCCCCAGCACAAGGTGCACCTGTGTAATGATCATTGTCAAGGAGAAATGCTCACCAACAAGGATGTGCAAACCATTTGAGAGAAATACAGTTTGTGGGCATATGGAACATTTCTGGGATCAACACATGAAACATGGGACCAACACATTACATGTTGCATTCATATTTTTGTTCAGTGTAGTATGGAAATAGTCATTTAAACACCTTACTCTGCTTATCTTAATCGGCATCAGGTTAAAATTGAAGTAAGCATATGCTGAATAAAACGCCTGGTTTCCTGAGCAATCTTTTGAATTATTAGGACATGTAAACAGCCTAATTGGGCAGCGGTTAATTTGATCAGCGCATGTGCTAGCACCAATAGAGCAAGCCTCGTTCTTCCAGCCGAGATCTTTTAAATAATGTAAATAGGGATAGCCAAGCTTGTTTTTGCCTTCATGTTGGTGCTAGCAAGCTATCAAGCAGGCTACGTAGCGCTACGTATCAACATCCAATCAAGTAGGGGCTGAAAACTATAGCGAGCTTCCATTATTATGAGCCGCCCTACCCTCAACAGCCTCCTGTGCATCTTAGAAGTAGTTTTCACATACACACTTTATATGTCCGAACTCAGAATCAAAAAGGTTTCACAAAAATAACATGGTCACTGTGGTAGAATGTTTATTTGGTTGCCAATGTTCTGCATTCCTCAAAAGACCCATCAGGTAGCCTGATGTCTGATTTCCATGTTAGCAGGATTATTAGGGAAATAATGTTTCTTTCAAAGCATGTGAACGTTTTAAACAACATTTTATATTAATCTGACCTTCCAAAACAATTGTATTATTGTGTGCATTCAACCGTGCTCACTTCAAGTAATGTCAGACTTGAGCAGCTTCTCAGAATGCATATCTCTACCTTAAATAACCTCCATAAGTATATGAATGACTTGATATGAATGGTTTTCCTATCAACTAAACCACTAAATGGTAGCCATTCTAATGTGACGATGGGGCTGCCAAACATGCTACCCTGCAAAGAAATATAAATTATCCCACTGCAAAGACCAGAAGTTCTACTTTGATTGACATTGTCATTGATAAAGGGTTCTGTGTTTTATGGACATCACGATGCATGTGAAATATTCTACTCTGAAAGTGCTTTGAAAATGGATAAAATCTGATCTTCCACATTGATACCAATGACTTATATATAGACTAGATGACTGATAGGGAGGGCTGTGTTGGAGCCACTGTGCCTCCTTCTTGGCACTCCATCACCATCGCAGACAATATTTGGGAAGCTTTAGAAATGCATTTATGAATTAGTTTTTGCCATGTTTATCATATTACCCACACCTTAATGCATACTTTTAAATTACATTACACAAACATTTTCCTTAAAGTATAATTTTTTGAGATGTCTAATGTTACTCACCCCACTACAAAAAAATAATAATAATTTTGTCCTTGAAACATTTAATTGAAATACAGAAGAAACCCTATGAGGAATTGCTCCGATGGTAAGTGGGAATAATATGGCCGAACAGTGGCTTCAAAGCCTCTCAATGGCCAATACATAGCAATTAGCAATCAAGCAGGAGGTGGGGTTTTATAGTCTTTAAAGATATAACAACTTGGGCTGCATTTCCAAAGAGGTCAACTGTAACCGTGAAGGCAAATTTTGTGAGCGGTAAATATTATTCTTCTGTAAAAATTTCAATTTACTTCCTGATTGACTGGGATCATTTGAGACACCATTTATACAATAACATGTCCTTCAGCAGCGCAACGTGTACTGGCCAGCAAGTTAGTCAATATGGGGGAAAATTCTAGTACAGAGAAGGATGACGCTCATCACCTTAGCAAGAATTCGTTTCAACAATAATTTGTATAAAGCCTGCCTCAAATAGCCTGCCCCCAGGTTTGACACAGCCAGTGACTTGACAGTTTTCTGATCGAAAGTAAAGAAACAGACACCTTAAACAGACACCTACACTAATGATGTCATTTTGTTGAGTAATGTGAGTCATTCAGGATGTTCTCAACTTGTTCATTGAGTTTTTACTTCAGTTGTTCAGAATTAGCTCAGTGTTTGTATTATTTATTTGATATATTATTTTTTGCTGATCTTTATCAGTGGTGCCAATAGTTTTGGACCTGACTGTATCTATCAAGGTTTAAAGATGATAGGTTGATAGCACAGACAAGACCGGCAATATTTGATGCATAGTTGAGTTGCTTTGATATCAAATTAACCATCTTGTCATGAGAGAGCGTGTGAGAGATAGTGGCATTATCACTCATCTTCTCCAAGACTGGTTCTGTCAGCTTTGTTCGATTGCCACACATTTCCACCCAACAGGTTTTAATGTGTGGCTATAAATGGTTCTCATCTTTCAGCAGCACTGGGTGTTTGATAGTCCAGATATAGATGACAGGGGCAGAGACTAGAAATGCAAAGTAGGCCGATGTTGAGCTGAGATAAAACAGTGATGGTTTTGGTCCATCTCTCTCATCTGTTTTAGAGTCCACTAAATATAAGAGTTGTAACAGCCTTCAGAACACACACTAAAATAGGATCTACAAAGATTACACGGTAACATAGAATGGGAATGTGCAAGTTTGGATGTTATGTTTTGAAGTTCTGATCTGGTTGGATAAACTCATAACTGTGTGTGTATATTACAGTATGTACTGTCAGTGAAATAGCAACCTACGGTTTGTCATCGTAGGTTTGGACAACAAGTTTCTCTATGGAGTTAAACTCAGACATCTCAAAATTCACAAAGTCAAACACAGACTGCGCATCTCTCCCACTTGACACATCAAAGTAGCCCAAGAAACGTTCCTGAATAAAGCTCTGATCACCCACATACATGACGATAACTGACAACTGCAAGCAGGCTGGTGCCACTATAGGTCCCAGAGCAGTGGGGCAATTTTTACCTCTTAGCACCTGGAGTTTTTCCTTATATGTTAACCTAACTAGGAAAACTCTGGACCCTATAAGGTATGACAGTGATTAATCAGTTGTAAAAAGGTTTTATATGGGCTATGATGGGACCAGTGTTCCTAATCTTGTCACATGGTTTAAAAAAAAAAAAACTCCTGAAAAAACTTCTGGCCCTGGGGGGGATGAAAGCCCTGTCAAACTGCAGCTACCTTATATTGTTCAGATAAATTAGATTTAGACCAGATGAGGGGGATTTCCTCTACCCAGACGCATCGACAACAACTGATAGACAATATAACTCAGAGGGCTGAGATTGCTTTAAACATGTTTGCATCATGCAGGACTATGCGACTGTATTATTTAAAAAATACTTTCATCTGCCTTCACTATTATATCGATTGATTAATTCCAGGTAATAATTTGGGATTAAAAACGTATAGGCAGTCTAGCCTGCCCAAATTTGATCACATTCACATTTTCTCCTGACACACATAAATACATAATGTTACCAATTAGTTTACCCTGACCATAGGCTGTATGCAGCTGCTCTTATTACTAGCCTACAGTTGATCAGACTGAAAAATTGTCATGTTTTCATCCCATACATCGTGTCAGATTTCTAATATTTAGGTGTAGCCTAGGCTACTGCAACATTAATGTCATGAGTTCTGCTTGTGTCTGTCCGGGAGTGATTATGTGTTTTCATCTTTGCTCAATAAATACCGGAGGAAAGTGCAAAGCCTACTTGAGCGCATGTGAACATTTTTGTTGCATCAACCTCTCTCTTTAATCAAACATTTAATGGATGATGCGGTGGAAGCTATCAAATCATTCGGAATTGTTTTCGACAGAAAAGATGATCAGCGTGTAAAGTATCGTAACGTGCAAAATTACAGGCGGCTTGATGATAGTTAACCAGCTATACATTTGATACCTGTTGGTATTGAAAGCTCTCACCTTTTCATCCTTCTTCATGAAACTGATCTCAGGCAGAGGTCGACTCTCGCGTTTAATTCGCACCTTTTCCGTGTACCCCAGAGAATGAAAGGGGTTCTTCAACATAGAACCCCCATAATGCTCTGTGGCATAATCCCAATACAACACACTTGGTTCGTTCTCTCATCCTACATCTATGATTGGATGGACAACATGCCAGTTCATAATGCTATAGCTTTGATTGGTTGGAGGATGGTGGGGCCTACCAGCCTCCTAGGTTTTGTATTGAAGTCAATGTAGCCAGAGAAGGACTGAAGCTAGCTGTCCTCTGGCTACACCATGGTGTTAGCCCAGACAGTGCTGTTGAAGATACTGTAGACCTTCATTGCAAAACAGTATATTTTAACCAATTGTTTGGTGACATATGAATATATATACTATAGTCTAATCTAAAAATGCTAATTTTTTATGTTTTCCCTTCCTTCTCTGAGGAGCCTCAGAATATGTGTAATGAAAATAAATAAACATTACACAGCTTTATCTCAATATCTTCATTCAAAGACTCAATCATGGACTCTTACTGACAGTTGTGGCTGTTTTGCGTGATGTATTGTTGTCTCTACCTCCTTGCCCTTTGTGCTGTTGTCTGTGCCCAATAATGTTAGTACCATGTTTTATGCTTTTACCTGCTACCATGTTGATGTTATGTTGTGTTGCTACCATGCTGTGTTGTCATGTGTTGCTGCCTTGCTATGTTGTTTTCATAGGTCTCTCTTTATGTAGTGTTGTGTTGTCTCTCTTGTTGTTATGTGTATTTTGTCATATATATTGTATTTATTTAATCATTTTAATCCCAGGCCCCGTCCCTGCTGGTGTAACGTTCGTTTGTAGAGACGGAAGTATGTTGAGATCCACAACATTTATTAATAGTGAAACTTAGCAAAGCAAAACAATAAACTAACAACAAACTGTGACTACAGAGGTGCTACGTGCAGTTACTCAAAACAATATCCAATAATACACAGGTGGAAAAAAAGGCTACCTAAGTATGAGCCCCAATTAGAGACAACTATAGCCAGCTGCCTCTAATTGCAAATCATACCAAAACACCAACATAAAAAAAACTAGAACCCCACATTGAAAATACAAGCAAGACTAAACCCCTAGTCACGCCCTGACCTACTCTACCATAGAAAATAAAGGATTTCTGTGGTCAGGACGTGACAGAAGAAGAAATTTTGCCTTTTGGTTGGCCTTGCCTAGTTAAATAAAGGTAAAATAAAAATACAAATAAATAAATAAATCCAATATGTACGATTTTGGAATATTGACTGATCTCACATGTTGTGGACTAATTAATGTTAGTCCATATGATATGAACATTTCTTCAACATTGGTTAATGTAAGATTGGGTTCATTGATGATTGACATAAGTTAACATATTATGGAATCATTTTTTTTTTTAATTTTACTAGGCAAGTCAGTTAAGAACAATTTCTTATTTTCAATGACGACATAGGAACAGTGGGTTGTGCTTGTTCAGGGGTAGAACGACATATTTGTACCTTGTCAGCTCGGGGATTCAATCTTGCAACCTTCCGGTTTCTAGTCCAATGCTCTAACCACTAGGCTACCCTGCCGCCCCTAATATTACTTTATATCATGGATCATCAACTAGATTCAGCTGCGGGACGATAACTTCTTGAGCAGATGGTCAGGGGGCCGGAAACATAATTACAAATAATTAGTTGACTGCAAATTGATAGCAATAATTGACCACAATAAATTGAACGCAGTAAATTGACTGCAAATTCACACCAAACAGATATAATATTTGAAAAAACAATAACTTAAACCTTCTTTACATTTGTATACGGTCACATATATCTCTATATTATCGTAGGTAATACTTCAGAATAGATTTCCAAAATAAAAATCTATTTAAAAAATATATATTTAAGACTGCTTTTACTGTCTTTTATGACATGTATAAAATTTAATCAGAATACTTAGGGGGACCAAAAAAATCACCAGTTGGGGAACCCTGGTCTATATCACAAGTATTTCAATGTGGGTTAATGTGAGATGTAATGGGCTTAATTTAAGGTTTGATGTGCGTGGACTGATGTTGTATACCTCTACAGGGACGTGGAGGATATGGAGCCTCTGATGATTCTACTTCTGCTAGCAGGTAAAACACTTGGTGTGTATGTTTTGTGTGTATGTGTGGGTAGTTATATATGTGTGTGTGTGTGTGTGTGTGTGTGTGTGTGTGTGTGTGTGTGTGTGTGTGTGTGTGTGTGTGTGTGTGTGTGTGTGTGTGTGTGTGTGTGTGTGTGTGTGTGTGTGTGTGTGTGTGTGTGTGTGTGTGTGTGTGTGTGTGTGTGTGTGTGTGGGGGGGTGGTTGTGTGTGGGTGTGTTCCTCGGGTTAACCTGACAGGTTCCTCAGGGGTTGCACAGCCACCTTTTACCACTATAGTTGGAAATAAAAATGATGACTTTTATTAGCCTACTTGGTGTTTCTTGTACAGCGTATAAGGCGGATGGATATATTGGACTGGAATGTATAGGCTTGTCTTACATTTTTATAAATTGTTTTCTAACAGGACTAGCAGGGAAGCCATCAGCGACAGACACAACAGCAATAGGTAATGTACCTTCATATGAATCAACATTCCAACGACTTCAACACAATCCATTGAAACAAACCCCAAAGTTAATTGATGCGGTCAAAATCCCTGCCTCATAACATTTAGAATGACAATATGCAGTTATCAACACAGCTACTGAACAATGCCACAAACAGATGCTACCAAATGGTTAGGGTAAACGTACCAAAACAATCTATTCTATATGTCAGATATACAGGCGACTTTTACACTGACAAACTGAGCATCTGAGATCAACAAAAATGACCCTGTTTTGAATGGCCTAGGTGTGTGAAAACACATATTGTACAACATTAAGATCAAATTATAGTCCTCAAAAAGCTTTCCAGTTTCACCGACTCACCAAATGATGTGCAGCTCACTCACTTGCGATTACCAATGTGCTGGTGAAACAAAAGCCCATCTCTCTTGTTTTACTTTCTAAAACAATGTTCTTCACTCAATAGGCTTTTTGGAAGTTGAATACATATTTGGTAGCCTACAGACAGATTAGCCTTCTCCTTTCAGCAGGAGCCATTTGCTTTCCAACCTGTGTTTTCCCTCTGTTTTATTTCAAATATTGTGAAAGGCCTGTTTTGACTTCATGCTGTTCACTGACGTCCCAACTTTAGCTAAATAAGCTTTTGATCCTCTGTGGCTAAGTCATAGGTCTACTCCTGGTGTAATTTTCTTTCTGGACAGCTGTAATTCTATAACTATGGTAAATACATTTTTATTCATCAGAGGTGTTCAGCACTTTCAGGACCCTTCCAGCAGCTATGATTCTATGAGGAAATAAATTAAGTGCAATGCTGGACAGATGAGAGTTGCAGGCTCATGTCTTTAAGAGCAAGGAGAGAGACATCATGGAAACCATAAACCCGGGCCGGACCAAAACAAATACATTCTTAGAATATCAGGAACATTTTAATATTACATTTTTTTTAAAGGGTGGGATAGTTACACAGGAGGCAACTTGAATGAACTCTGAATGCTTTCATTATCATTTTTACACTGCAGAGTGACAATTATTTTTCATGCCACAAGAGGTAGTGGATCGTGGCAAATGGATTCCAGAACTTAACAAAACAAAACTGGGAGGTGCCAGATCCTGTTCCAGCACGCTCAAATGAAGCATTGCACACCACCACAACCAGATGCCAACACAGCTTCATTGTCTTTAAATGTGACAACACCACAACCAATTAGCAACATTACTTTTGCTCCATAATATGACTACACTGACACCAGATATGAATACTACATTACCACTGAGTGTTGCTGTTTCCCCACAACCACACAGTATAACAACTCCATAACCTACTGATGTGACAATTACCTTGCAACCAGTCTTGAATACAACTTAAAATTCTCAAATGTGATAACAATTCCAACTAGAGGGCTGCATTCCTGCAGGATGCCTGCAGGTCCTGACAGAGATCATTGCATTGTGGTCAGACAGATGACTTTGTCCAGCAGATTGTTTGCTATGTATACGTTAACACTCTCCTAGTTGGGCAAGTTAACGTGAGCCTAGTATGTGTGTTCTCATTGAAATAGAGTGGTCTTTCTACATGGATGGAGAATCACGGGGCAGTTATCTTTCCAAGGAAATTAACTTACATGTGATTAGACGGTAGTTTCCTACTGTGTCTGCAGATACATATCGATAATGAAAAGAAGTCGCTGGCGCTCAAACCAACTTGGGTCAAGGTTCAATCTTTATTTTTCATCATTGAAAAGGAGGTTACTATGGCGAGCGAGCGTTGCACCTTTTCGTTTTCAATAAGTAATGGTTACCCATTTATTTGTCTCTGCCTGTAGAATGTACTCCTAAAACGTAGGTTGTGTCCTACAGTATATGCAAAAACGTAGCAAGGGTCGATTTCAATATTCTTGCTGCTTCAGGTTCAGTAGCCATACGTGCGTGTCTCAGTTAAATAGAATAGGCTGTAGCATAAGCGGAGAAGCACAGGGCAGATATCTTTCCAAATAAATGTACTTCCTAAACATGATTAGGCTATAGTTTACTACATTGCCTAGAATTAGGCCAAAATATTCATACTCCTAAAAGGTAGGCTATAAAAAAAATCTCAAGAGAAAATGCAAGTCTCTCCAACTCTGCTCTCTTCAACTACATCGAGCATATTGGCAGATATAGCCCATTAATACCGATAGCCTAATATAAAGGACCATGTGAGAATCTCTGGTAGAATGTCCTTGGGGTATGATATTTGTGTGTCTGTAACTTTATCACTGATCATTATTCAAGATTCATTCAGGATTATTTGTAATCATTGTAGAACCCACATTAATGTTGACGTGTTTAGAAACATATTCTATTCTTATTTACAATAAAAGTGACTCCATAATGACACAGTGCATTATTTTCCATTAAATTCTATTGGGTTCAGAATGATCTGCAACACAACCATAACCCCCCACTTCATATCTACTATATTCATAATATGTTCCCCTTTCTTCCTTGTCCGCCATCTTCATTCCTCCTCATAAGCTACAAAACCTAGAGAAGCTAGGGCTATTTACCAGCTCGGACTATTTACAAGCTGCACTGCCGTCTCCCAGCAGTTGAATCTCTTCATCTCTTCATCTCTTCATCTCTCCCGTGAAGCTTTTCTTTCACACAGTCTGTCGGCACACTTTGTGATGTTTTTTGTGTTACAGTGCAATGATACAACTGGGGGGGGGACAAAAAGGCTATTTGAGGATGTGTGTGTGTGGGGGGGTCATGCCCCCCCCTGTCCCAAGTGAAAGATGCGCCCCTGCCTATAGAGCGCAACATATCTAGGATCATGGCTGGCAAGTGAGCTGCATCACATACTCCTAAAATAATATTGCGGGACTGCAGTTGGGTTTGGGACCAGATCTTGTGGTAGTGGGTGGAAGTCGGACAGAAAGAAAGCGGGTGCTGGTGGAGTGGGGTATGAAAACCTACTGGTGTGGGCGGTAGTGGGATGAAGAAATCAGTCCCTCACAGACCCCTACCTCCAACTACACATATCATTGCAATGACGTCATATGCTAATGCTACATCGACAATAAAAGCAACACTTTCTCCACAACCAGGCAACAACTCTACTTCCACAACAACAGCCCCTCCACCACCAGAGGTTAAGCTGGAGTTCAAATTGGAGCAAAACTTCACCGCAGACTTGAATAATGCATCATCACCACATTTTCAAGCATTAGCAGCAAGTGTGGCTACAGTGGTAAATTACATTTTTATATTCCATCCTTTTCAAGCAAAGCCTTAACTTTTCCTCACCAACAGGCTTTAAAGGAGCAGTTATTACATCCATTTTTTGTTTTTACTTATAAATGAATTATAATATATTTTGGTACCTAGTGTTACCTATTGTAGCAAAAATAAATGTAAACAATCATGTATAGCCTCAAAACATGGTTAAAACTGTTATTTTTGATATATTGGATGGTCAGTCCTTGCATCCCTTGCTCTGGTCTATGAACTTGAGAGTGACGCCATTTCTCCAGCCCCACCCCTCAGCTTCCTATTAAAACTGTGGCGGGAAGTCGCGTTGTTATTGTTTCAAACTGTTGATTGGTCCTTTTTTAAGTCACTTTCAGTTAATTCAATTAAGTAAATGTATTTCAAATTGTATTATTAATTCAATGAATAAAAGGCCACTCATTATTTGAAGGTACTACTTTCTGTTAACAAATATGGGAGCTTATTCTATATGATTTATAAATATAAATAAATAGTTTGAGGAAATGATTTAAGTATTTTATCATGATAAGCAGTTAATAAGCAGACCTTCAAATAAGTCAACGATTTTGATTAATGATTAGTTATGCCATTTTTTTAATGTTTATACTATTTATCTTCAGCTGTACCTTCTGATAGATTTTCAATGTTTTAGGATCTATTCATGACTAAATATTATATATAACACTTATATTTACAGCTGGACAGTGATTACAAACAAAAATATGGATCCAGTTTCAATCGCACAGTGGTTCTTGGTTTCAGGTAGGTAGTTAGTTATTGACATTGGAACATTCTTGGGTTTCTTTTGTAGATTCACATTATATTCATCAATTCATTTAGAGGTTATTAAGTCATGTATTTGAATGTATATAATTCCAATAATAATAATAATAATAATATGAACATGATTTGCTGATGGACTGATAAAAAAGGTTTTGTTTTGCAGTGAACGTTCGGTTGTGGTATATACTGTGCTAGTATTCAATGATAACACAGCTGCTCCCACATCAACCACAGCTGCTCCAGCAACAACCACAGCTGCTCAAGCAACAACAACATATGTTGCCACAACAACCACTTCTGCTCCCACATCAACCACAGCTGTTCCAGCAACAACCACAGCTGCTCAAGCAACAACAACATATGCTGCCACAACAACCACTTCTGCTCCCACAACAACCACTTCTGCTCCCACAACAACCACTTCTGCTCCCACAACAACCACAGCTGCTCCAGCAACAACCACAGCTGCTCAAGCAACAACAACATATGCTGCCACAACAACCACTTCTGCTCCCACAACAACCACTTCTGCTCCCACAACAACCACAGCTGCTCCAGCAACAACCACAGCTGCTCAAGCAACAACCACATTTGCTGCCACAACAACCACTTCTGCTCCCACAACAACCACAGCTGCTCTGACCACAGTTACAACTGGTTCTTCAACCACTACCACAACACCGGCCCCTCCACCACCAGAGGTTAAGTTGGAGTTCAAATTGGAGCAAAACTTCACAGCAGATTTGAATAATGTTTCTTCACCAGAGTTCAAAGACTTAGCAAATACTGTGGCTGCAGTGGTAAATACTGTTTTACTTTCATTTTCAACCATTTTAATATCATACTTTTAGATTCCTTAACAAAAAAAAGGTTTGGGTCTAGTCATTTCAGTAAACAAAATATCATGTTATTAAATCAGAGAATAAAATCTAAAACTTTTCTGCTCAATGATTGCTTCGACTGAATTTAAATGATTGATTGATATATTGATTTAAAAGTAGTTACAAGTAATGAAGAAAACATTTCGTAATGATACGCAAACCTTTAAATTAGGGTTAGGGTGAGTTGTAAATTATATTTCAATGTAAAACCTTCGCAATGTCTCAGGACATCTTCATGTATAAAATATGATATATTCATATTATTTTTACAGCTGGAAAATGTGTACAAAAGTAAATATGGATCCAGTTTCGTTCGCATAGAAGTTATAGGTTTCAGGTAAGAAGTAATTCTAAGCATTTTTTTCTGACATCGTATTTGGGGTTCTAATTAAGGTAGAAGTCATTTGTTTAATTTTTCATATTTATCATAGCATTTTAACATGAATCTGATCTGTTGATGAAATCATAATTTAAAATAATAATTGTGGTTGTTTTCCAGTCAAGGTTCAGTTGTGGTAATCACTAAGCTGGTATTTAACGATACCAGCGTAGTCCCTGAGAACAGTGATGTGGCTGCCACGATGACAGAGGCAGTTTTAACCAACAGCTCTAATTTCTCTCTCCCAGTGAACACAGCCTCCATTGTGGCAACAAGTAAGACACACATATTATTTGCACGAGTTGTTAATCACAGATTTCCTGTTACTAATTTGTTATAACATATCAGTTAATTATAACTTGCATATGCAAGGAATGGTTCATTCAAGACTGTGCAATTCTATTAAAATAAATCACAACGTAGGTGGTGTGATCCGGTCTCAAACAGGTGATGAAGGTCATTTACATTTAACTACGCAGCCTGGAGTTGATTATCTGTCTTTTATTATTGATACTTGACATAGAAAACAAACTAACAAATGTGGTTGTAAAAAAATAATATTCTGAAGAGAAAACACATTACCTTCTTATTAACTTATGCTCAATAACAAGAAGTAAAACTGAGTAACCCTATGTCCTCAACATTGTTGATGAAACTTCTGTAACTTAGTTGACTGTAAGAACTTGTTTAGAGTTGTACACAATGTTTAGCCACTGTACAGTTAATAAACATTGGGTATAATTAAATCCTATAAAACACCCTTTGATCAATCAGAATATAATACCAAACAATCCATTTTATAATTACAGAGGTCATCGAACCAACACAACCCCCAGAAGCCACAACACCAACTTCAGCTGTGAATGCAACAACCACAGGTGCTCCCACAACAACCACAGCTGCTCCCACAACAACCACAGATGTTCCAAAAACAACCACAACTGCTCCCATAACAACCACAGCTTCTGCAGCAACAACCGTATCTGTTCTAACAACAGTCACACCTTCTCCCACAACAACCACAGCTTCTCCCACAACAACCACAGCTGCTCCAACAACAACCACAGCTGCTCCAACAACAACCACAGCTACTCCCACAACAACCACAGCTGCTCTGACAACAACCACAGCTGCTCTAACAACAACCACAGATGCTCCCACAACAACCACAGGTTCCCACATAACAACCACAGCTGATGCTACGACAACAACAGCTGCAGCTATAACAACCATAACTGCTCCAACAACAACCACAGCTGCTCCAATAACAACAATAGCTGCTCTTACAACAACCACAGCTGCTCTAACAACAACCACAGATGCTCCCACAACAACCACAGGTTCCCACATAACAACCACAGCTGCTGCTACGACGACAATAGCTGCAGCGACAACAACCATAACTGCTCCAACAACAACCACATCTGCTGCCCTAACAACAACAGCTGGTCTCACAACAACCACAGTTGCTCCCACAACAACCACAGTTGCTCCCACAACAACCACAGCTGCTCCAACAACAACCACAGCTGCTCCCACAACAACCACAGATGCTCCCACAACAACCACAGATGCTCCCACAACTACCACAGCTTCTGCAGCAACAACCGTATCTGTTCTAACAACAGTCACACCTTCTCCCACAACAACCACAGCTTCTCCCACAACAACCACAGCTGCTCCAACAACAACCACAGCTGCTCCAACAACAACCACAGCTACTCCCACAACAACCACAGCTGCTCTGACAACAACCACAGATGCTCCCACAACAACCACAGGTTCCCACATAACAACCACAGCTGATGCTACGACAACAACAGCTGCAGCTATAACAACCATAACTGCTCCAACAACAACCACAGCTGCTCCAATAACAACAATAGCTGCTCTTACAACAACCACAGCTGCTCTAACAACAACCACAGATGCTCCCACAACAACCACAGGTTCCCACATAACAACCACAGCTGCTGCTACGACGACAATAGCTGCAGCGACAACAACCATAACTGCTCCAACAACAACCACATCTGCTGCCCTAACAACAACAGCTGGTCTCACAACAACCACAGTTGCTCCCACAACAACCACAGTTGCTCCCACAACAACCACAGCTGCTCCAACAACAACCACAGCTGCTCCCACAACAACCACAGCTGCTCCCACAACAACCACAGATGCTCCCACAACTACCTTCGCTGTACCTACAACAACCATAACTGCTCCAACGACAACCACAGCTGCTCCAATAACAACAATAGCTGCTCTTACAACAACCACAGCTGCTCCAACAACAACCACAGCTGCTCCAACAACAACCACAGCTGCTCCCCTAACAACCACAGCTGGTCTCACAACAACCACAGCTGCTCCAACAACAACCACAGCTGCTCCAACAACAACCACAGCTGCTCCCACAACAACCACAAATGCTCCCACAACTACCTTCGCTGTACCTACAACAACCATAACTGCTCCAACGACAACCACAGCTGCTCCAATAACAACAATAGCTGCTCTTACAACAACCACAGCTGCTCCAACAACAACCACAGCTGCTCCAACAACAACCACAGCTGCTCCCCTAACAACCACAGCTGGTCTCACAACAACCACAGCTGCTCCAACAACAACCACAGCTGCTCCAACAACAACCACAGCTCCTCTAACAACAACCACAACTGCCCCCACAACAACCACAGCTTCCCTCATAACAACCTCAGCTGATGCTACGACGACAACAGCTGCAGCGACAACAACCATAACTGCTCCAACAACAACAACATCTGCTGCCCTAACAACAACAGCTGGTCTCACAACAACCACAGTTGCTCCCACAACAACCACAGTTACTCCCACAACAACCACAGCTGCTCCCACAACAACCACAGCTGCTCCCACAACTACCTTAGCTGTACCTACAACAACCATAACTGCTCCAACGACAACCACAGCTGCTCCAATAACAACCATAGCTGCTCTTACAACACCCACTGCTGCTCCAACAACAACCACAGTTGCTCCCACAACAACCACAGTTGCTCCCACAACAACCACAGCTGCTCTAACAACAACCACAGCTGCTCCAACAACAACCACAGCTGCTCTAACAACAACCACAGCTGCCCCCACAACATCCACGGGTTCCCTCATAACAACCACAGGTTCCCTCATAACGACCTCAGCTGCTGCTACGACGACAATAGCTGCAGCTACAACAAGCATAACTGCTCCAACAACAACCACATCTGCTCCCCTAACATCCACAGCTGGTCTCACAACAACCACAGCTGCTCCAACAACAACCACAGCTGCTCCAACAACAACCACAGCTGCTCTAACAACAACCACAGCTGCTCTAACAACAACCACAGCTGCCCCCACAACAACCACAGGTTCCCTCATAACAACGTCAGCTGCTTCTACGACGACAACAGCTGCAGCTACAACAACCATAACTGCTCCAACAACAACCACATCTGTTCCCCTAACAACAACAGCTGGTCTCACAACAACCACAGCTGCTCCAACAACAACCACAGCTGCTCCAACAACAACCACAGCTGCTCTAACAACAACCACAGCTGCTCTAACAACAACCACAGCTGCCCCCACAACAACCACAGGTTCCCTCATAACAACCTCAGCTGCTGTTACGACGACAACAGCTGCAGCTACAACAACCATAACTGCTCCAACAACAACCACATCTGTTACCCTAACAACAACAGCTGGTCTCACAACAACCACAGCTGCTCCAACAACAACCACAGCTGCTCCAACAACAACCACAGCTGCTCTAACAACAACCACAGCTGCTCTAACAACAACCACAGCTGCCCCCACAACAACCACAGGTTCCCTCATAACAACCACAGGTTCCCTCATAACAACCTCAGCTGCTGCTACGACGACAACAGCTGCAGCTATAACAACCATAACCACTCCAACAACAACCACATCTGCTCCCCTAACAACCACAGCTGGTCTCACAACAACCACAGCTGGTCTCACAACAACCACAGCTGCTCCAACAACAACCACAGCTGCTCTAACAACAACAACAGCTGCTCTAACAACAACCACAGCTGGCCCCACAACAACCACAGGTTCCCTCATAACAACCTCAGCTGCTGATACGACGACAAAAGCTGCAGCTATAACAACCATAACCGCTCCAACAACAACGACAGCTGCTCCCCTAACAACCACAGCTGGTCTCACAACAACCACAGTGTCTCCCACAACAACCACAGTTGCCCCCACAACAACCACCATTTCTCTCACAACAACCACAGCTGCTCCCACAACAACCACAGCTGCTCCCACAACTACCTTAGCTGTTCCTACAACAACCACAACTGCTCCAACAACAACCACAGCTGCTGCCAAAACAACCATAGCTGCTCTCACAACAACCACTGCTGCCCCAACAACAACCACAGCTGCTCTAACAACAACCACAGCTGCTGCTACGACAACAACAGCTGCGGCTATAACAACCATAACTGCTCCAACAACAACCACAGCAGCTCCCACAACAACCACAGTTGCTCCCACAACAACCACGGCTACTCCCACTACAACCACAGCTGTTCTACAATCAGCCACAGCTGCTCCCACAACAACCACAGCTTCTCCCACAACAACCACATCTGCTCCAACAACAACAGCTACTCTAACAACAACCACAGCTACTCTAACAACAACCACAGCTGCTCCCACAACAACCACAGCTGCTGCTACGACAACAACAGCTGCGGATATAACAACTCTAACTGCTCCAACAACAACCACAGCTGCTCCCCTAACAACCACAGCTGGTCTCACAACAACCACAGTTGCTCCCACAACAACCACAGTTTCTCTCACAACATCCACAGCTGCTCCCACAACAACCACAGTTGCCCCCACCACAACCACAGCTGCACCCATCACAACCACAGCTGTTGCACAAACAGCAACAGCTGCTCCCATAACGACCACAGCTTCTCCCACAACAACCACATCTTCTCCCACAACAACCCTAGCTGCTCCAACAACAACCACAGCTGCTCCAACAACAACCACAGCTGCTGCCCTAACAACCACAGCTGCTCCCACAACAACCCTAGCTGCTTCCACAACAACCACAGCTGCTGCTACAACAACAACAGCTGCTCCCATAACTACCACAGCTGTTCCCACAACAACCACAGCTGCTCCCACAATAACCTTAGCTACTCCCACAACAACCAGAGCTACTCCAAAAACAACCACAGTTGCTCTGACCACAGTTACAACTGGTTCCTCAACTACTATCAGAACACCTGCCCCTCCACCACCAGAGGTTAAGTTGGACTTCAAATTGGAGCAAAACTTCAATGCAGATTTGAAAAATGTTTCTTCACCAGCGTTCAAAGAATTAGCAAGTACTGTGGCTACAGCGGTAAATTCTGTTTTACTTTCCACTCTTTTAATAATACTGTTCATCTTCAGTTGTACAGCTGTCAGGTTCTTAAAGGGGCATTTCATCCCCCAAATACGTTTTTATATTTGTCATTATGTCAAACACATTCGCTCAAATAGTTTGTCAACGTTTCAGTTCTCAAGATAAATTGCTAAAATTGCTTATATTACTTTTACAGCTGGACAGAGTTTATCGAAACAAATATGGATCCAGTTTTAACCGCACAGAGGTTCTAGGTTTCAGGTATGTAGTTATTCTTGAGTTTTTATTTAGATTTTGGGCCATTATTGGAATACATTTTAAGATAATTGTATTCATCAATTAATTTAAAGGGAAATCATTAAATTGTGGTAGTGTTCATATTTGTCATAGCATTTAAATATGAATTTGCTTTACTGATGGTATCATATTAATTGTTTTTCATTTTTTTGTTTTCCAGTCAAGGTTCGGTTGCGGTAGATGCTAAGCTGATATTTAACAATGCCAGCTCAGTCCCTGAGTCCAGTGCAGTGGTTGAAACCTTGATAGAGAATGTCTCAAGCAACAGCTCTTATTTCTCTCTCCCAGTGAACACAACTTCTATCGTGGCAACAAGTACGACACCTTAATATTCTGAACTCTAAGTTACTTAGTATTTCCCTGCACTCTCTCTACCTCAATTGTTTTAAATATCAAGTTACAATACAGCTGCACTTCTTTATATATCTGCATTTTACTTTCCTATGTTTGAGTATACTCAATTAATTATATTAATCTGGTCTCTATATTACTTAACTCTTTAACATT
This sequence comes from Oncorhynchus gorbuscha, assembly GCF_021184085.1. Classification (NCBI taxonomy): domain Eukaryota; kingdom Metazoa; phylum Chordata; class Actinopteri; order Salmoniformes; family Salmonidae; genus Oncorhynchus; species Oncorhynchus gorbuscha. Next base: position 15,010,640 of record NC_060196.1, on the reverse strand, counting down.
CTAAGAATATTATAACAACTGAAACAAATTCCTTCAAACGATTATTGATTGGACATCAAGTAATCTATTCTATCTTGTCATGTCACAATACAATTCTGATCGTTAACAGTGATCAGATGTTGTCAAAGCTGTGTGCGATGCTTAATGTTGATTTTTTCTTTAAGATCAATACATCTTCTGTTATACACACATAATGATATCTGATGATTTTCTGTCTTCCAGGAGTTGACTCAGCTACAACTACTACTTCTACTCCAGATCCTGCAATATCAACACCATATACGGTCATGAACGCAACTTCGGCCCTCTCAAACAGGTCAACTACAACCATGGTTGTCAATGCAACATCGGATCCTGTGAATCTGTCAACAACACACATAGTGCCAAATGGAACATCAGCGCCCATAAATGTGTTAACATCAGCCCAAAGTTCTGTCAATGTCACATCAGGGCCTGTAACACAAAGCAATACAACTTCAACACTATCAACTACAACCCCATCTTTGTCAACTACCCCAATAGTCAACACAACAGCTCCTTCAACTACACCCATAGTCAACATAACAGCAACTCCAAATATCCCAGTAGTCAATGCAACAGCTCCTTCAAATACCCCCATAGTCAACACAACAGCTCCTTCAACTACCCCCATAGTCAACACAACAGCTCCTTCAACTACCCCAATAGTCAACACAACAGCTCCTTCAACTACCCCAATAGTCAACACAACAGCTCCTTCAACTACCCCAATAGTCAACACAACAGCTCCTTCAACTACCCCCATAGTCAACACAACAGCTCCTTCAACTACCCCAATAGTCAACACAACAGCTCCTTCAACTACCCCAATAGTCAACACAACAGCCCCTTCAACTACCCCAATAGTCAATACAACAGCTCCTTCAACTACCCTCATAGTCAACACAACAGCAACTCCAAATACCTCAGTAGTCAATGCAACAGCTCCTTCAACTACCCCCATAGTCAACACAACAGCTCCTTCAACTACCCCAATAGTCAACACAACAGCTCCTTCAACTACCCCAATAGTCAACACAACAGCTCCTTCAACTACCCCAATAGTCAACACAACAGCTCCTTCAACTACCCCAATAGTCAACACAACATCTCCTTCAACTACCCCCACAGTCAACACAACAGCTCCTTCAACTACCCCCATAGTCAACACAACAGCTCCTTCAACTACCCCAATAGTCAACACAACAGCTCCTTCAACAACCCCAATAGTCAACACAACAGCTCCTTCAACTACCCCAATAGTCAACACAACAGCTCCTTCAACTACCCCCATAGTCAACACAACAGCTCCTTCAACTACCCCAATAGTCAACACAACAGCTCCTTCAACTACCCCAATAGTCAACACAACAGCCCCTTCAACTACCCCAATAGTCAACACAACAGCTCCTTCAACTACCCTCATAGTCAACACAACAGCAACTCCAAATACCTCAGTAGTCAATGCAACAGCTCCTTCAACTACCCCCATAGTCAACACAACAGCTCCTTCAACTACCCCAATAGTCAACACAACAGCTCCTTCAACTACCCCAATAGTCAACACAACAGCCCCTTCAACTACCCCAATAGTCAACACAACAGCTCCTTCAACTACCCCAATAGTCAACACAACAGCTCCTTCAACTACCCCAATAGTCAACACAACAGCTCCTTCAACTACCCCCATAGTCAACACAACAGCTCCTTCAACTACCCCAATAGTCAACACAACAGCTCCTTCAACTACCCCAATAGTCAACACAACAGCTCCTTCAACTACCCCAATAGTCAACACAACAGCTCCTTCAACTACCCCCATAGTCAACACAACAGCTCCTTCAACTACCCCCATAGTCAACACAACAGCTCCTTCAACTACCCCAATAGTCAACACAACAGCTCCTTCAACTACCCCAATAGTCAACACAACAGCTCCTTCAACTACCCCAATAGTCAACACAACAGCTCCTTCAACTACCCCCATAGTCAACACAACAGCTCCTTCAACTACCCCAATAGTCAACACAACAGCTCCTTCAACTACCCCAATAGTCAACACAACAGCCCCTTCAACTACCCCAATAGTCAACACAACAGCTCCTTCAACTACCCTCATAGTCAACACAACAGCAACTCCAAATACCTCAGTAGTCAATGCAACAGCTCCTTCAACTACCCCCATAGTCAACACAACAGCTCCTTCAACTACCCCAATAGTCAACACAACAGCTCCTTCAACTACCCCAATAGTCAACACAACAGCCCCTTCAACTACCCCAATAGTCAACACAACAGCTCCTTCAACTACCCCAATAGTCAACACAACAGCTCCTTCAACTACCCCCATAGTCAACACAACAGCTCCTTCAACTACCCCCATAGTCAACACAACAGCTCCTTCAACTACCCCAATAGTCAACACAACAGCTCCTTCAACTACCCCAATAGTCAACACAACAGCTCCTTCAACTACCCCAATAGTCAACACAACAGCTCCTTCAACTATCCCCATAGTCAACACAACAGCTCCTTCAACTACCCCAATAGTCAACACAACATCTCCTTCAACTACCCCAATAGTCAACACAACAGCTCCTTCAACTACCCCCATAGTCAACACAACAGCTCCTTCAACTACCCCAATAGTCACAGCTCCTTCAACTACCCCCATAGTCAACAGCTCCTTCAACTACCCCAATAGTCAACACAACAGCTCCTTCAACTACCCCAATAGTCAACACAACAGCTCCTTCAACTACCCCCATAGTCAACACAACAGCTCCTTCAACTACCCCAATAGTCAACACAACAGCTCCTTCAACTACCCCAATAGTCAACACAACAGCCCCTTCAACTACCCCAATAGTCAACACAACAGCTCCTTCAACTACCCTCATAGTCAACACAACAGCAACTCCAAATACCTCAGTAGTCAATGCAACAGCTCCTTCAACTACCCCCATAGTCAACACAACAGCTCCTTCAACTACCCCCATAGTCAACACAACAGCTCCTTCAACTACCCCAATAGTCAACACAACAGCTCCTTCAACTACCCCAATAGTCAACACAACAGCTCCTTCAACTACCCCCATAGTCAACACAACAGCTCCTTCAACTACCCCCATAGTCAACACAACAGCTCCTTCAACTACCCCCATAGTCAACACAACAGCAACTCCAAATACCCAAGTAGTCAGCACAACAGATCCTCCAACTACTGCAGCAGTAAAAACATCTCTAGCTCCAACCACTCCGATAACCAATTTGACCGAAGTACTAACTACCCCATTACCAACTACGCTGGTAGCAACTACCCCAGTAACAACTACCCAAGTGCCAACTACAACGGCATCCCGTGCAACAGAGGCGCCACTGACCAGCCCACAACTGTCACTGCAGTTCAGCCTGATATCTATCTTCACTATCTCTCTGAGCAACAGCACGTCACCAGAGTTCCTGGCTTTGGCAAATCATGTGACTACACAGGTAACTTTCATTCAATTTAATAGAGTGTCGTTAGTTGTTTGAAAGACGCATGACAAAAATCATAATCATGATCATCTTCGTCATAATTCATCATATGGCATCTTGATTACCAGCCTTACATTGTTGAATTGTTATTATAATATAACTTCTGGATATTTTTTTTTTCAGCTGGATAATTTGTTCAAGGCTCTATTTGGAGTCAGATTCCTTCGAACTGTTGTCAATAGTTTCAGGTGGGTACATGATTATCATCTGAATGACTTTGAAACAGTGTGGATGATGGAGAAAAATAACATTTCAATGAGCATTGTTATTTAGTATGCCTTGGGAGTGGGTTGTTACTGAAGTAACGCTTGTAAAAGTTCTTAACATTTTTCTCATATTATTTTCAGGTCAGGGTCAATTGTGGTGGATTCTACGTTGATATTCAACAACATCAGCTCAGTGCCTAACGATAGCCTGGTAGCACAAACCTTACAAACTGCCATTACTTCCAACACGTCTGGCCTGACCTTACCTATCAATTCATCCTCCATTGTGGTCACACGTAAGACAATTCATCAACACATCGCTTTACCTATTCTCACACACGCAAAACACTAGATGGCGCCGAAAGATAGGGCTGCCTCGCTTCTAGTTCTTAGGAGACTTTGTAGTGTTTAGTTTTTTATGTATTTTTTGACATCACGGATTGCAACATACTCTGTTTCACGGAAACATGGCTCTCTCGGGATATACTGTCGGAGTTGGTCCAGCAATCTGCATTATCAGTTCATCGCACCGACAGTAATAAACATCTCGCTGGGAAGAAGAGGACGGGGATGTATGTTTGATGATTAACAACAAATTATGTTATTGTGATAACATACAAGTCCTTTTGTTCACCTGACCTAGAATACCTCACAATCAAATGTATATCCCCCCTCAAGCTGATACCATGATGGCCTTAAGGAACTTCAATGGACTTTATGCAAACTGGAAACCATATATCCTGAAGATGCATTTATTTTAGCTGGAGATTTGAACGAATAAAATGTGAGAAAAAGGCTGCCTAAATTCTATCAGCAATTTGAGTGTAGTACTCATGCTTCTAAAACACTAGACCACTGTTACTCCAACTTCCGGGATGCATACCAGTCCCTCCCCCGCCCTCCTTTCGGCAAATCTGACCACAACTCAATTTTTCTGCTCCCATCCTATAGGCAGAAACTGTTAGTACCTGTGCTGAGGACTATTCAACGCTGGTCTGACCAATTGGAATCCATGCTTCAAGACTGTTTTCATCACGTGGCCTGGGATATATTCCGGGGAGCTTCCGAGAATAGTATGGACGAATTCACTGAAACGATAACGGAGTTTATCAGGAAGTGTATAGGAATTTTGTACCCACTGTGACTATTAAAACCAACCCTAACCAGAGACCGTGGATAGCTGGCAGTATTCGTGTAAAACAGAAAACACGAACCACCGCATTTAAACATGGAAGGTGACTGGGTATATGGAAGAATACAAACAGAGTAGTCATTCCCTCCGACAAGGCAATCAAACAGGCAAAATGTCAGTATAGAGACAAAGTGGATTCACAATTCAACGGCTCAATACGTATGTGGCAGAGTCTACAGACAATCATGGACTACAAAAGGAAAACCAGAGGAAACAAAAGGAAAACCAGCCATGTTGCGGACTCCGACGTCTTGCTTATTGGTTACTAACACAATGCAATAAAGGGTAGACAATGGACAGGGGTGGGGACAGATAAAGAGTGGGAAAGACATAATGGGACCCACTAAACACAGTTGATAAAAGGCTCATTGAAATGATAATACTTTTCACATGAACAGCCGCTCATTTGAAAATAATTACAATATATACATTTATTTTCTATGTTTTTATTTAACCTTTATTTAACCAGGCAAGTCAGTTAAGAACATATTCTTATTTTCAATGACGGCCTGGGAACAGTGGGTTAACTGCCTGTTCAGGGGCAGAACGACAGATTTGAACCTTGTCAGCTCGGGGGTTTGAACTCACAACCTTCCGGTTACTTGTCCAACACTCTAACCACTAGACTACGCTCTAACCACTAGGCTACAGTGCCTTGCGAAAGTATTCGGCCCTCTTGAACTTTGCGACCTTTTGCCACATTTCAGGCTTCAAACATAAAGATATAAAACTGTATTTTTTTGTGAAGAATCAACAACAAGTGGGACACAATCATGAAGTGGAACGACATTTATTGATTTTTTCAAACTTTTTTAACAAATCAAAAACTGAAGAATTGGGCGTGCAAGGAACACACCAGGCAGGTCCGAGATACTGTTGTGAAGAAATTTAAAGCCGGATTTGGATACAAAAATATTTCCCAAGCTTTAAACATCCCAAGGAGCATTGTGCAAGCGATAATATTGAAATGGAAGGAGTATCAGACCACTGCAAATCTGCCAAGACCTGGCCATCCCTCTAAACTTTCAGCTCATACAAGGAGACGACTGATCAGAGATGCAGCCAAGAGGCCCATGATCACTCTGGATGAACTGCAGAGATCTACAGCTGAGGTGGGACACTCTGTCCATAGGACAACAATCAGTCATATATTGCACAATTCTGGCCTTTATGGAAGAGTGGCAAGAAGAAAGCCATTTCTTAAAGATATCCATAAAAAAGTGTCATTTAAAGTTTGCCACAAGCCACCTGGGAGACACACCAAACATGTGGAAGAAGGTGCTCTGGTCAGATGAAACCAAAATTGAACTTTTTGGCAACAATGCAAAACGTTATGTTTGGCGTAAAATAACACAGCTCATCACCCTGAATACCCCATCCCCACTGTCAAACATGGTGGTGGCAGCATCATGGTTTGGGCCTGCTTTTCTTCAGCAGGGACAGGGAAGATGGTTAAAATTGATGGGAAGATGGATGGAGCCAAATACAGGACCATTCTGGAAGAAAACCTGATGGAGTCTGCAAAAGACCTGAGACTGGGACGGAGATTTGTCTTCCAACAAGACAATGATCCAAAACATAAAGCAAAATCTAAAATGGAATGGTTCAAAAATAAACATATCCAGGTGTTAGAATGGCCAAGTCAAAGTCCAGACCTGAATCCAATCGAAAATCTGTGGAAAGAACTGAAAACTGCTGTTCACAAATGCTCTCCATCCAACCTCACTGAGCTCGAGCTGTTTTGCAAGGAGGAATGGGAAAAAATTTGCAAAACTGATAGAGACATACCCCAAGCGACTTACAGCTGTAATCGCAGTAAAAGGTGGCGCTACAAAGTATTAACTTAAGGGGGCTGAATAATTTTGCACGCCCAATGAGTTCCCCAAAATTTGGGTATGACCCTGACAATTGGGAAATATATACATTCAAAGATACAGTTATGTTGTTATTCTGTCCTTCATGAGATCCCAAAACACAACTGATCAGACACCTCATCTCATATGTTTATTAAGGTATTCTATAATATTATACTGTATCTTAGTCTATGCCACTCTGATATTGCTCACCCATATATTTATATGTTCTTAAATCCATTCGTTACTTAGATTTGTGTGTTTTCGGCATATGTTGTGGAATTGTTAGATATTAATTGTTAGATATTGCTGCACTGTCGGAACCAGAGGCACAAGCATTTCGCTACACACACAGTAACATCTGCTAAACACGTGTATGTTACCGATATTTTTTATTTATTTTTTATTAATTGCAAAATGTAAACCTTGCATTGAATGTTGCATTTTTGCAGGCGATACTACAATGACTAATGCAACCACCACCACCGCTGTTCCGGCAGCAACCACCACCACCACCGCTGTTCCGGCAGCAACCACCACAACCACCGCTGTTCCGGCAGCAACCACCACCACCACCGCTGTTCCGGCAGCAACCACCACAACCGCCGCTGTTCCGGCAGCAACCACCACCACCACCGCTGTTCCGGCAGCAACCATCACCACCACCGCTGTTCCGGCAGCAACCATCACCACCACCGCTGTTCCACCAGCAGCCACCACCACCACCGCTGTTCCGGCAGCAGCCACCACCACTGCAGTCGCACTAACTAACCCTCCATCCTCTAGTGAAGGAACCCTGATTCTTCGGTTCAGTCTTGATGAGATATTCACCTCGGATCTTGCCAACCCGTCCTCTTCAGCATTCAAGGCTCTGGCTGGCAAAGTGGTCTCAGAGGTAAGTATCCAAATGCCTTTTCATCAATACACACCACACCAAAGAAACTGGATATGAGTTGGCATCCTATTGTTAGAATGAACCAAAGATTATTCAGTACAAAGTTATCGTACTCTGGGACCTCCCCGTTGAGAACAATGTCCAGACTTTTTTTACGGTCTTCTTAGTGGACATGAACCCATGTCCCTGCCTATGAACCCTTGTGCCTGCCTAACAGCTGTTATGGGCAACAGAAAGTACAATGTGCACAGCATGGGAAATATTTACAGTTTTGCATGTCAGTAGTCAAGTCATTAAGATATTAAACAACTTTTTATTTCCAGAAATACAGCCAGTGTGATGCTTTTTGCATCATATGAAGCAAACGCAGCATCTTATGATGCAAAATGGATCATACCTGCTGTGTTTCTGTATTTTGAATGTTAACTCTTGGAACTACCGCTCCCAGATCCGAGAGAATTGTCATCAACTGACACTAATTAGCATAACGCAACGGACAAAAATATTACTAGAAAATATTCATAATCATGAAATCACAAGTGAAATATATTGAAACACAGCATAGCCTTTTGTTAATCACCCTGTCATCTCTCATTTTGAAATGGTGCTTTACAGCCAAAGCAAGACAACCATTTGTGTAAGTTTATCGATCGCCTAGCATAGCATTATGCCTAGCTAGCAGCAGGCAGCTTGGCCACGGAAATCAGAAAAGTAATCAATTTAAATCGTTTACCTTTAATGAGCTTTCACTCGGGAGACTCCCAGTTAGATAGCAAATGTTCCTTTTTTTCATAAAAATTATTTCTGTAGCCAAATAGCTCTGTTTGTTCTTCACGTTTGGCTGAGAAATCCACCGGAAATTGCGGTCCAAATTAGATCCATAATATCGACAGAAACATGGCAAACGTTTTTTATAATCAATCCTCAAGGTGTTTTTCAAATATCTATTCGATAATATATCAACCGAGTCAGTTGGCTTCTTAGTAGGAGCGAGAGAAACATATTACTCTGAGAGCCACCAGCTGACCACTGACGCAATGTTGTCGCTCACGCTCATTTTTCAAAATAAAAGCCTGAAACTATGTCTTGTGACACTAGACACATTAGAGAAGCCATAGAAAAAGGAATCTGGTTGATATCCCTTTCACTGCTCAATAGGGACGCATAGGAACGCAGAGTTTTCTAAATAAGAGTCACTTCCTGATTGGATTTTTCTCAGGATTTCGCCTGCAATATCAGTTCCGTTATACTCACAGACAATATTTTAACAGTTTTGGAAACGTTAGAGTGTTTTATATCCTAAGCTGTCAATTATATGCATATTCTATTATCTGGTCCTGAAAAATAGCCCATTTACTTTGGGAACATTATTTTTCCAAAAAATGAAAATAGTGCCCCCTAGTTTCAAGAGGTTTATATCTTGAAAATGTGATTGCTGACATGCAAACATTTTGAGGATTATATCAACAATTGACTAATGAAACAAATAATAAAAGTCCGTTTTGAGTGGCTGATTCCTAACTTTGAAATTTGAAGTTTGGAGCAATTTCGAAATTTGACGTTGTATTGCATGTCAGCATTCATGTATGACACATGTTCCGTTAATGGTTAAGGTTTTGGATAGGGTTAAAACAGTAGGTTTAGGCATTCATTCAGAAAGGTTAAGTTAACGGTTAATGTTTGGGATAGAGTTGAAACAAAAACATAATAAACTAGTGTCTACAACTGGTATTGAACCTGCAACCTTTGTATCCGTTGTTATGGGATTATGAGATTTCCCGATGTCTTTACGACATGGACAGGCATCCAATTTCAAGGTCAATCTTGAGCAGTCTGGGCTTTGTTCTATGACATCAAAGCGTTATTTATTATAATCCTCAACATCTCATTTTCAGAAAACATTAAGTCCTCTTGATTTACACCATTTCCCTCTCTCAGAAAAAAAACAGCTAAAGTATCCCAATTAGCAGACGAGTCTGGGGCACCTTCTTGTAGCGCTTGGTGTTTTGACTATTTGACTCTGTTAAGCTTTGGTAATCATATTTTAATATTTCAATGCAGGTGAACAAGATTTTTGCTAGAACCCCAAACTTCCTTCGTTCCATTGTCAACTCATTCAAGTAAGTATGAATTCTCATTACCGACTTGAATACTTTGATTATGACAGTGATGATAATGATTTCTGTGGGTTGTCCATTTTCTTTCCTAGGAGTGGATCTGTAGTTACCAACATGACCCTCGTGTTCAGTAACAAATCTTCGGTTCCCAGCGCATGCAGCGCACAAGCAACTTTCACCATCAGTTCCACCTCCCTGAACATCCTACCGGGCAGCGTCAATGTTGGTATGTATTAATTGTCACAATACAACTACACATCTGTAAGAGCAAAGTCAACATTTGAACAGAAACATGAAAAGACAATCTACTTTCATCATTCACTGAACCATATCTTAATTTTTCCTACTTTTTCAGAGTCATCAGTCAATTCAGGAAGTGCTCCCCGACCCACTTCCTTCTGTCTGGCTTTCCTGCCTCTCACTTTGGCACTGCTAATGGTACAGTTGCTGGCTAACTAATAGCCTGTGTCATAGCTACTATGGCATTTTTTTCACCAATGAACGGTTTTCCAGCTCTCATAGAGACAGCCTTATGATTAAGGACCTGCTTTGGCAGAAGAATGCACAATGGATTGTGCCTGTGTTAAATGGCAAAATATATATGTATTTCATGTACATTCCCCCAAGTACATACACAAACAAAACACACCTAATTGTACATTTTGATGTCAAGTATGATTTTTGTGACATTCCTTAAGAAATCATATAGTTTTTTTCTGCTTATGAATATTAAATGCATATACCTTTGCTTACAAGTGACTGTATTTATACTTAACCATATAGGCTCCAAAGACATTACTTATTTATTTGCATCTTGCACACAGAAGCTTGCACATGTTTTATCTGTTAGATTAATATGTAAAATAACTGAAAGATTAGAAAATCTTTCCTACAACTTGTGACATCCAAATCCTATTGTATACTTTTTAAAATTGTGCTATTTTATCATAGTTGCATTTTTAGTTATTAACTGATTGTAACTACTTTATATCTGTTTTTAAATTCACCAAGACCAAATACCAAATACCTTCATAATATTTACTTTTAGTTATTTTGGGCAAATCACTGAAGTGTGTCAAAGGGGCCGATGAAGTAATGCTGAGCACTGCACTGTTTTAAAAACATTGTAACTTCTTATCGTGTTAATATTCAATCCAATATGTAAAACACGTAGAAGTACATGTTCTTAATTACTGTTTTAATATAATTCTTTTTTTGGGTCATGTAATTGGGTTGAATAATTTATTCATGAAACATTTACAGTATGAGTTACCATGTGAGTAACAATTTACAAACCTGCACCCCAAATTAAATTTATAAACAGTAATCTTATATTTATACTGAACAAAAATGTAAACACAACATGTAAAATGTTAGACCCATATTTCATGAGCTGAAATTTTAAGATCCCAGAAATGTGCCATAAGCAACAAAAAAAACGTATTTTTCTCCAATTTTGCACAAATTTGTTTTCATCTCTGTAAGTGAGAATATATCCTTTGCCAAGATAATCCACCCACCATAACAGTTTTGGCATATGAACACTTTACATGTTGCATGTATATGTTTGTTCAGTATTCCTGTCTATCTATCTATTTATCTTTCTATCTGTCATTAAATACACTTTTTGAATGAAACATTAAATCTTGTTTTTTGTCTTTGAGAAAGTAGTGTTCCAATTTATAAACGCAGTAGAAAATGGTGACTCGCACTCAACATTGAAAAATACCAGTTCATATGCTGAGCGATACCATCAATACGAATAATACCTCAAGTTAGTTTAAAAAATGTGTGAGGTGTTTTTGCAATATGGTCATTCAAATTATACAATATCTAATTTAACATATGGAGAACAAAACTATATGGGGATATCAACGACAGCAGGGGAAAGTGTGTAGATAGATCCATATGTCCAAGATGGGAAAATGCAAAGGAAGAAATGAGAAGCACATAGCATCATACACCGCTCACACACTGCATGAGCACTATATAGCTTCTGAACACTAAAGATATACATCTCTCTTATTCAAAACCAAAAACGCAATACATATATATATATATACATTTTGCAAACCTCCATCAAGCTCCTTAATTAATGGCATGAAATTGTCTCTTTTTAAGTTTCATTCTGTCCTTTAGTAGTATCAATCACTCCACAAAATAAGTTTCTTCAATTGAAAATAAAGTTTAGTTTAGAAATCTCCTACAACGTTGTATGCTTGTTTTTGTAGTATGGAAAGTATATTTATATATTATTACTAAGTAGCATAATATGGGGTGTAATGGATTATGATGAACATATATCAAAACTGTTGGGCAAATTAACGTTCAATGATGAAACCACCAATTCTCACCATCAGTAAACCCCTTGATCCTTGCCTCCTCCTCCCAGCCAAGAAAAGTATATGAACAGTTAGGAGCAGAAGCTCTGAGCTGTCACATCAGGCCCATGTGTACAACTTCTAACTAGGCAATTGTGGCATCCTGTAATGGAGCGGGTCGATAGCTTCAAGTTCCTCGAAGTCCACATCACTAAGGACCTTTCATGGTCCAAACTCATCAACACAGTTGTGAAGAGGGCATGACAATGCCTCTTACCCCTCAGGAGGCTGATAAGATTTGGCACGGGCCCTCAGATCCTCAAAAGGTTATAAAGATGCACCGCTGAGAGTATCTTGACTGGCTGCATTACTGTTTGGTATGGTAACTGCTTGGCATCCGACGGTAAAGGCACTATAGAGGGTAAGGCGTTAGGCCCAGTAGATCACTGGGGCCGAGCTTTCTTGACCTCTTAAAAAGGCGGTGTCAGAAGAAAGTTCTAGCCGACTGTAGCTCAGGACCTGAAGCAAGGATACAGTATGCATATCCATTTGAAAAGAAACACTTGGACGTTTGTTCAAATGTGAAATTTATCTAGGAGAATATAACACATTAGATCTGGTAAAAGATAGTACCAGATAGATCTGGTAAAATATTGTATTTTTTAAATGCCATCATCTTTGAGAAGCAAGAGAAAGTCCATACATTATTAAGACAGGAACCTATGTGTAATTTAGATGTTGTCCACAAGATGGCAGCAGTGTGTCTGTGCAACATTTCAGACTGATCCAGTGAAGTATTACCTCCTACACAATATTTTGCATCAAGTCTGCCAGGAGTTTGCTCAAATGTGCTGAATTGGTCAACTTATACATTTTCAAGTACATAACTATAGAGAACATAGACAAGTCCTATGATAATAAAGGTTTTAAATTTACACACTCCCAGGAATGTCATACATGATGAATTATTAACTTCACTACAGAAAAGACACTAACCTTCAAACATCTAGATGGCCGGGCGGGAAGGGTGTGGAGCCAGAGACAGGAGTGGGGTCAAACTGTACTGCCTAGTTCCTCCATTTTAATATAAACATGAATTTGGGTCCCTCAGGATGACAAATCAGAGCAAGAATACTGAGTGTAAGTACATGATTTACCTTCAGATGTGAATGTATCAAACCAGTTGCCTTGATGAAAGTGTTTTGTTGTTTTGCACTATCCTCAAACAATAGCATGGTCTTTTTTCTGTAATAGCTACTGTAAATTGGACACTGCAGTTAGATTAACAAGAATATATGCTTTCTGCCCCTATAAGACATGTCCATGTTCCGGAAATTTGGCTGTTGTACACAACGTTTTCTAGTCACATTATCAAATATTTAGCAACAACCGTCCCGGTTTAGGGACACCGATGCCGTAGAGGTTAAAATCCCCATTGGCCTCATGGTGAAATTCCTAAGCAGTTTCCTTACCTGTTTGGGCTAGGGGGCAGTATTTTCACTTTTAGATGAAAAGCATGCCCAGAGTAAACTGCCTGCTACTCAGTCCCAGATGTGAATATATGCATATTATTAGTAGTATTGGATAGAAAACACTCTGAAGTTTCTATAACTGTTTGAATGATGTCTGTGAGTATAATATAACTCATACGGCAGGCAAAAACCTGAGAAAAAAATCCAACCAGGAAGTGGGAAATCTGAGGTTTGTAGTTTTTCAACTCAGCCCCTATTGAAGATACAGTGGGATATTGGTCATCTTGCACTTCCTAAGGCTTCGACTAGACGTCAACAGGCTTTAGAACGTTGTTTGATGCTTCTACTGTGAAGTGGGGCCGAATGAGATCATTTAGAATAACTGTCTTCAAAGTAATGACTCGGGACGTCGGGTTTGATATGAAAGCTTATTTTAGTAATAATACTTGTTCACGTTACATTTAACAACTTTAGATTCTACAGAGCAATGAAAGTAAGATGCTAGCGAAAAGGTCAGCTTAACACTTTACACCTGCACATAACTGGCGTGTTATCTCTCTCATTCCTGTTGCAAAGCATTCTGGAACTTGCAGTCAAAAGCATAATTCAATACTAACCAATACAATTACATATCTAAATAACTGTAAAGAAATGTCTTTAGATACAGCTCAACGAATTAACTTAAACATTAACTATGTAACACATTAAAGTTACAACACTCCCCCCCCATCTAGATCTCTAGGCAGTATATCGACTGAATAGGTCTCCTCAACAAAGTCCCTGAAGCAGTACAAACTGAAGATGACCTAACTAGGCCACTGGCCTGGAAACAGTTCCTCAATCTTTCCTAGTGTCTGGGTGTGTTTCCAGGTTTATCCGCTAGCGTTCCCAGACAGGTTAATCTGGGGTAACTAGGTAAGAAAGGACGCCTGTGTCTTTGTAGTGACTAGGTTTATTGATACCCAATCCAAAGCCTAATTAATAACTTCATCATGCTCAAAGGGATACCAATCGTTGCCCTTCTTTTAAAAAATGGCTATTTTTCTTGATATCCAATTGGTACTAAGGATATTGTGTCATTGCTGCAAGTTCACTATGGACTCTGGAGAGGCAAAGGTTTTATAGCCCTTCGAAAAACACAAACCTGCAAGGCCACAATGCTTCTTGTCATACCACTCGCTTAACCCGGAAGCCAGCCGCACCAATGTGTTAGAGGAAATACTTTGCAACTGGCGACAAGTCAGCTCAAAGGCACCTGGTCCACCACTAGTAGCCATAGACCACGATGACACAAGTAAATCCCAGAATCCTGGTCACGGCCGGCTGTGGCATAGTCTGGGATCGAACCCACGGCTCTAGTGGTACCTCAGCATTGTGATTTCAGTGCCTTAGACCGCTGCACCACTCGGGAGGCCAATTGGTGCCCTTCTTTGCGAGGTGTTTAAAAAACCTCCTTGGTCTTTGTGGTTGAATCTGTGCGTGAACTTCACTACTTGAATAAAGGACCTTACAGATAATTGTATGTGTGGGGTACATAGATGGCGTAGTCATTAAGTAATCATGTTAACCACTAGTATCACAGTCCATGAGATTTATGTGATTTGTAATGCACATTTTTACTCCTGAACTTATTTAGTTTTTCCATATAAAAATGGGTTAATAAATACTTGTTGACTCCAAACATTTCAGCTTTAAATGTTTATTAATTTAGGACATTTTCGACAAACAAACTTCCACTTTGACATTATTGGCTATTGTGTGTAGATCAGTGACAAAAATCTAAATTGTATCAATTTTAAGCTGTAACAGTGACTGCCCAATGACACAAAGCAAAAGACACACACTTTTTGAAGAAGACAAGTCGGCTGCAGGGCCATTTGTAGTTACAATTGCTTTTAAAATGGAGCTCGGTAAATACAAAGGTGTACATCTGGGCTGCATTGTATATGTCTGTGTGGCATAAATACATGACTGAGAATTGAAGAGAGAGTTAGAACCACATCAGTTAAAGAGAGTGATAGAACCACATCAGTTAAAGAGAGGATTAGAACCACATCAGTGAAAGAGAGTGATAGAACCACATCAGTTAAAGAGAGTGATAGAACCACATCAGTTAAAGAGAGTGATAGAACCACATCAGTTAAAGAGAGTGATAGAACCACATCAGTTAAAGAGAGTGATAGAACCACATCAGTTAAATAGAAGGATAGAACCAGAACAGTTAAAGAAAGGGATAGAACTAGATCAGTTGAAGACAGAGATAGAACCAGAGAGAGGGTTAGAACCACATCAGTGAAAGGGAGGGTTAGAACCACATCAGTTCACCGATAATTTGTGTGTAGCAAATGCTGTCTGTCTGTCTGTCTGTCTGTCTGTCTGTCTGTCTGTCTGTCTGTCTGTCTGTCTGTCTGTCTGTCTGTCTGTCTGTCTGTCTGTCTGTCTGTCTGTCTGTCTGTCTGTCTGTCTGTCTGTCTGTCTGTCTGTCTGTCTGTCTGTCTGTCTGTCTGTCTGTCTGTCTGTCTCTGTCTGTCTGTCTGTCTGTCTCTGTCTGTCTGTGTCTCTGTCTCTGTCTCTGTCTCTGTCTCTGTCTGTCTCTGTCTCTGTCTGTCTCTGTCTCTGTCTCTGTCTCTGTCTCTCTCGGAACAGGTTGTACTGCAGACAAGATTAGAAAACAGGACGAATGACTGTTAATAAAAAAAAGGTTATTTCATTCTCAGGTCACATGCTACGTCTGCTACGTCACATGCTACACATGCTATGTCTGGAAGTTCATGGGGAAGGGCTGGTTTCTCAACAACCAAGATGTGACAGACACACACACTACGCCTTGAGGTGACCACATCCTCCGTCTCTCTCTTTCTCTTTCTCTCTCTCAATATCCAATACAGAAATGGTCAACGTTCAGAATGTAATTCAACAAACAAAAATGGCTGGTGGTACTGATGTTGTGTATTACCTTTAATACTGTATATAGATTAAATTGTACATAGAGACATATAAAAGTAATCTCAATTAGTTGTCTGTCTCTCATTTTCTGAAAAGTTGCAGAACTAACATTACTGGTTGATCATTGTAACAATAACCACAGTAACCTGAATAACATCCACTTGCTACCAAGAAGCTACTACTGTCTTGAATTCTCTGAATGAGACAAATATTTTACCTGCAGAAGCTGTGTGGCTGCGTAGGCCAATCCTTGAGCTCCACAGCCCCACAACGCTCTGACAACCAACAGCTGACCTCTAAAAGCTTAAAGCATTCTCTGGAGTCACGCAGGCTTCAGAAACGAATCACAATCCTTGACTCTTTCCACATTTTGTTGTGTTAAAGCCTGAATTGAAAATGGATTAAATTGAGATTTGTTGTCACTGGCCTACACACAATACCCCATAATGTTTTTACTTTTTTACAAATGAATTGAAAATGAAAAGCTGAAATGTCTTGAGTCAAGAGTTCAACCCCTTCATTCTGGCAAGTCTAAATTAGTTCAAAAGTACACATTTGCTTTAACAAGTCACATACTAAGTTGCATGGACTCACTCTGTGAGCAACAATAGTGTCTAACATGATTTTTGAATGACTACCTCATCTCTGTATTTCACACATGCAATTATCTGTAAGGTCCCTCAGTCAAGCAGTGAATTTCAGACTCAACCACAAAAACCAGGGAGGTTTTCCAATGCCTCACAAAGAAAGGACCTATTGGTAGTAAAAATTCCTGTGAGGATGGTGAAGTTATTGATTACACTGTATGGTGTATCAATACACCCAGTCACATACAAAGATACAGGCATCCTTCCTAACTATTTTGTCGGAGAGGAAGGAAACCGCTCAGGGATTTCACCATGAGGCCAATAGTGACATTACAAAAGTTACGGTGTTTAATGGTAGTGATAGGAGAAAAACTGAGGATGGATCAACAACATTGTAGTTACTCCACAATACTAACCTAATTGACATAGTGAAAAGAAGGAAGTCTGTACAGAGTAATTGCTTTCCAAAACATGCATCCCATTAACAACAAGGTACTAAATTAGTACTGCAAAAAATGTGGCAAAGCAATTCACTTTTTGTCCTGAATACAAAGTGTTATGTTTAGGACAAATCCAATGCAACACATTATCTAGTACCACCCTCCATATTTTGAAGCATAGTGGTGGCTGCATCATGTTATGGGTATTTGTTGTTCAACTAGGCAAGTCAGTTAAGAACAAGCTCTTATGTACAGTGACGGCCTAGGAACAGTGGGTTAACTGCCTTTTTCAGAATGACAGATTTATACTTTGTCAGCTCAGGGATTCAATCTAGCAACCTTTCGGTTACTGGCCCAACACTCTAACCTCAAGGCTATCTGCCTCCTCAGGTATGCTTGTAATCGTTAAGGACTGGGGAGTTTTTCCGAAATAAAAGAAACAGAATGGAGCTAAGCACAGGCAAAATCCTAGAGGCAAACCTGGGATAGTCTGCTTTCCACCAGACACTGGGAAATCATTTTACCTTTCAGCAGGACAATAACCTAAAACACAAGGCCAAATCAACACTGGAGTTGCTTACTAAAAAGACGGCAAAGGTTCCTAAATGTCAGAGTTACAGTTTTGACTTAATATCTACTTGAAAATCTAAGGCAAGACTTGAAAATGGTTGTCTAGCAATGACCAACAATCAATTTGACAGAGCCTGCAGAATTTAGAAAATAATAATGGTGTAATATAGTTTGTCTGCTGTTTGAAGAGAGTCAGACCGAAATGCAGCGTGTAGGTTACTCATGACTTTTAATGAAGAAAATAGCGGTACATGAAATAACTGAAAATACGAAAACAACAAACGAGTGAAACTAATTACAGCCTATTTGGTGACTAACACAAAGACAGGTACAATCACCCACGAAATACAACGCGCACTCAAGCTACCTAAATACGGTTCCCAATCCGAGACAACTATAATCAGCTGACTCCAATTAGGAATTGCCTCAGGCAGCCAAGCCTAACTAGACACACCCCTACTAATACACACTCCCAATAAATACAAACCCCAATACGAAATACAACATATAAACCCATGTCACACCCTGGCCTATCCAAACATATAACAAAAACACAAGATACAATGACCAAGGCGTGACAGAACCCCCCCCCCTAAGGTGCGGACTCCGGGACGCACCTCAAGAGCATAGGGAGGGTCCGGGTGGGCGTCTGTCCATGGTGGCGGTTCTGGCTCGGGACGTGGACCCCACTCCATAAATGTCCTAGTTCCTCCCCTTCGCGTCCTAGGATAATCCACCTTCTCCGCCGACCATGGCCTAATAGTCCTCACCCTGATTCCCACATAACTGAGGGGCAGCTCGGGACCGAGGGGCAGCTCAGGGCCGAGGGGCAGCTCGGGACCGAGGGGCAGCTAGGGACCGAGGGGCAGCTCGGGACAGAGGGCGGGCTCGGGACAGAGGGGCAGCTCAGGACAGCAGGGCAGCCCGGGACAGAGGGGCAGCCCGGGACAGAGGGGCAGCCCGGGACCGAAGCAGCCCAGTACTGAGGGGAAGCCCGGTACTGAGGGGAAGCCCAGTACAGAGAGGAAGCTCAGGCAGGTAGTAGGCTCCGGTAAATCCTGGCTGGCTGGTGGACCTGGATGATTCAGGTTGTCTGGCCGATCTAGAAGATCTTGGCAGACTGGCACTTCTGGCGGATCCTGGCAGACTGGCACTTCTGGCGGATCCTGGCAGACTGGTGACGCTGGGCCGACTGGCGGCGCTGGGCAGACAGGAGACTCCGGCAGCGCAGGAGAGGAGAAAGGCTCTGGCTGAGCTGAACAGGCGGGAGACTCCAACAGTGCAGGAGAGGAGAAAAGCTCTGGCTGCGCTGAACAGGCGAGGCGCACTGGACGCGCTGGGCCGACTGGTAGCACTGGTGGCGCTGGACAGACAGGAGACTCCGGCAGCGCAGGAGAGGAGAAAGGCTCTGGCTGCGCTGAACAGGCTGGAGACTCCGATAGCACAGGAGGGGAGAAAAGCACTGGCTGTGCTGAACAGGCGATGCGCACTGGACGCGCTGGGCCGACTGGGAGCACTGGTGGCGCTGGACAGACAGGAGACTCCGGCAGCGCAAGAGAGGAGAAAGGCTCTGGCTGCGCTAAACAGGCGGGAGACTCCGATAGCGCAGGAGGGGAGAAAAGCACTGGTTGCGCTGAACAGGCGAGGCGCACTGGAGGCCTGGTGCGTGGTGCTGGAACTGGTGGTACTGGCGCGAGGACACGCACAGGAAGCCTGGTGCGGGGAGCTGCTACCGGAGGACTGGTGTGTAGAGGTGGCTCTGGATAGACCGGACCGTGCAGGCGCACTGGAGCTCTTGAGCACCGAGCCTGCCCAAGCTTACCTGGCTCGATGCCCACTCTAGCCCGGCCAATAGGAAGAGCTGGTATGTGCCTCACCGGGCTATGCTCCCGCACTGAAAACACAGTGCGCTCCATAGCATAACACGGTGCCTGCCCGGTCTCTCTAGCCCAACGGTGAGCACAGGGAGTATGCGCAGGTCTCCTACCTGGCATAACTATTCTCCCTTCTAGCTCCCCCCCAATAATTGTTTTGGGCTGTTTTTCCAGTTTCCTTGCCAACCGTGTTCCCTCGTATCGTCGGCTCCTATCTCCCGCTGCCTCTGCTCTCCTTAGTGCCTCCACCTGTTCCCATGGGAGGCGATCTCTTCCGGTCAATATCTCCTCCCAAGTGTAACAACCTTTACCATCCAACACGTCTTCCCATGTCCATTCTCCAAATAATTCATCCTCCCTTTGCTGCTCCAGCTGTCGCTGCCTGTTTAAACCAGCGCCTCTCCGTTTTTCCCGGCGTGTCTTTTTCGTTGATTCGATTCGCCTGTAGCCCTCCTCGCATTGCTGTAGGGAATCCCAGGCGGGCTCCTGCACTCGCTCTGGGTCGGCCGCCCACCTGTCGATTTCTTCCCACGTAGTATACTCCTTGCTTCTGCCGTCCATAACGTCCTCCTTTAGATCCTGCCAGTTCACACGCTGCTCGGTCTGTGAATGGTGGGTGATTCTGTAATGTAGTTCGTCTGCTGTTTGAAGAGAGTCAGACCGAAATGCAGCGTGTAGGTTACTCATGACTTTTAATGAAGAAAATAGCGGTACATGAAATAACTGAACATACGAAAACAACAAACGAGTGAAACTAATTACAGCCTATCTGGTGACTAACACAAAGACAGGTACAATCACCCACGAAATATAACGCGCACTCAAGCTACCTAAATACGGTTCCCAATCCGAGACAACTAGAATCAGCTGACTCCAATTAGGAATCGCCTCAGGCAGCCAAGCCTAACTAGACACACCCCTACTAATACACACTCCCAATAAATACAAACCCCAATACGAAATACAACATATAAACCCATGTCACACCCTGGCCTACCCAAACATATAACAAAAACACAAGATACAATGACCAAGGTGTGACAAATGGGCAATAATTGTACAATCCATGT
The DNA here is from genome assembly GCF_021184085.1 of Oncorhynchus gorbuscha. NCBI lineage: Eukaryota > Metazoa > Chordata > Actinopteri > Salmoniformes > Salmonidae > Oncorhynchus > Oncorhynchus gorbuscha. Next base: position 14,989,542 of record NC_060196.1, on the reverse strand, counting down.
TCAAAGCTCTTAGGGACTTACCCAGAAAAATGCACAGCTCTAATCACTGCCAGAAATTACTCAGGGGTGTGAATATTATGTAAATTAGATATTTCTGTATTTCTTTTCAATACATTTCCAAAATGTTTAAAATTTTGTTTCAAATGTTTAAAAACATGTTGTAATTTTGTCATTATGGGTTATTGTGTGTAGATGGTTGAGGGGAAACAATCTATTTAATTAATTTTGAATTCAGTCTGCAACACAACAATATGTAAAATTAGTCAAGGGGTATGACTATGTAAGGAGTGTGATAGAAAAAGTACGTATTTACCTGATTTATTTAATGTTAAAGGTTAACAATTAATATTTAACTAACAGTAACATATTTCTGTCCTACTGATGCTGTGTTTTTTTTTTGGTCTCCACTAGCTTCCTGCAGTTAGTCTGGGCGTGTGGTCAAGAAATGGATTTTGATAGAAACAGCTTGAGCTGACAATGACTTGGTGATAAAAACCTAAAGCTAGCATTCCATAGATAAGATATGGTGTGTGTGACCTGAGATAGAGATAGCCTGAAAGAGTTTGGAACAATCAGTCAAGACTGTTGGGTTGACCAGTCTCATTATTGCAATAATTCATCGATATTGAATAAAGATGATTGTTTTAAAGAAATGACAAAGTCTCTCTCACTTGGTCAGAATTTCCACCCCAGGAGCTTAATACAGTTATATTCCAGCCACGAGGGTGAAGCCCATGGAAAAACAGGAAAGTGGATTCATCCTTGTATCCCAAGAGAGGCCCCCTTCAAATAAGAAATTGTGACATTTGAACCGTGAGAGTTTTCTGGGGCTTGGACCTACAGTCAAGTAGTGAAAAAAAATCAAAATGCACATCTCAAAAACATTGATATTGTAGTAGTGAATACTACCAAACATGACATTACCTTACCAGGACAAGCAGTGATCAAGTCAAACCAACGTTTATTTGTCATGTGTGCCGAATACAACACCTTACAGTGAAATGCTTACTTACAGTCTCTAATCAATAGTGGAAAAATAGGTATTAGTTGAAAAACAGGTAGGTAAAGATATAAATCAACAGTAAAAAGACAGGCTATATACAGTAGCGAGGCTACATACAGACACTGGTTAGTCAGGCTGATTGAGGTAGTATGTACATGTAGATATGGTTAAAGTGACTATGCATATATGATGAACAAAGAGTAGCAGTAGTGTAAAAGAGATGTTGACGGGCGGTGGGTGGTGGGTGGGACACAATGCAGATAGCCCGGTTAGCCAATGTGCGGGAGCACTAGTTGGTTGACCCGATTGAGGTATTATGCACATGAATGTATAGTTAAAGTGACTATGCATATATGATAAACAGAGAGTAGCAGCAGCGTAAAAAGAAGGGGGTGAGAGGGGCACACACCATGAAAATAGTCTGGGTAGCCATTTGATTACCTGTTCAGGAGTCTTATGGCTTGGGGGTAAAAACTGTTGAAAAGCCTTTTTGTCCTAGACTTGGCACTCCAGTACCACTTGTCATGCGGTAGTAGAGAGAACAGTCTATGACTGGCGTGGCTGCGGTCTTTGACAATTTTTAGGGTCTTCCTCTGACACCGCCTCGTGTAGAGGTCCTAGATGGCAGGCAGCTTTGCCCCAGTGATGTACTGGGCCGTACGCACTACCCTCTGAAGTGCCTTGCGGTCAGAGGTCAAGCAATTGCCGTACCAGGCAGTGATGCAACCAGTCAGGATCCTATCGATGTTGCAGCTGTAGAACCCTTTGAGGATCTCAGGACCCATGCCAAATCTTTTTAGTTTCCTGAGAGGGAATAGGCTTTGTCGTGTCCTCTTCACGACTGTCTTGGTGAGTTTGGATCATTCTAGTTTGTTGTTGATGTGGACACCAAGGAACTTGAAGCTCTCATCCTGTTCCACTACAGCCCCATCGGTGAGAATGGGGGCGTGCTCGGTCCTCCTTTTCCTGTAGTCCACAATCATCTCCTTAGTCTTGGTTATGTTGAGGGATAGGTTGTTATTCTGCCACCACCTGGCCAGGTCTCTAACCTCCTCCCTATAGGCTGTCTCGTCATTGTCGGTGATCAGGCCTACCACTGTTGTGTCGTCTGCAAACTTAATGATGGTGTTGGTGTCGTGCCTGGCCGTGCAGTTATGGGTGAACAGGGAGTACAGGAGGGGACTGTCAGGAAGTCCAGGATCGAGTTGCAGAGGGAGGTGTTTAGTCCCAGGATCCTTAGCTTGGTGATGAGCTTTGAGGGTACTATGGTGTTGAACACTGAGCTGTAGTCAATGAATTGCATTCTCACATAAGTGTTCCTTTTGTCCAGGTGGGAAAGGGCAGTGTGGAGTGCAATAGAGATTGCATCATCTGTGGATCTGTTTGGGTGGAATGCAAATTGGAGTGGGTCTAGGGTTTCTGGGATAATGGTGTTGATGTGAGCCATTACCAGCCTTTCAAAGCACTTCATGGCTACGGACGTGAGTGCCAAGGGTCTGTAGTCATTTAGGAAAGTTGCCTTTGTGTTCTTGGGCACAGGGACTATATTGGTCTGCTTGAAACATGTTGGTATTACAGACTCAATCATGGACATGTTGAAAATGTCAGTGATAGGGGCATTACAGACAGTGGTAGCGTGTCACCTGGTTCCAGCGCCCAGTGAAGGAAAGGTTACTATAGTACACATTCATGACAGATCCCCACCGAAGCCTGGCACTGACACCTGTCACACAGAGTGGTGGGAACCACCTGTAGATGTACAGCACTTGAGCCAAGAACAACAAGCATTAGTCAAATAGATGCTCAGAGAGGAATCAGCCATTTTTGCCAAAGATGACATGAATATAGGGTGCAATTAAAATCTCCAAATCGAGTTAACATTAACTTATAACATACCAGTAGAAAAGAAACACAATAGCCCCTTCAGTATGCCGAGGTGAAATGTCACCTTCAGAGGCTCCTGAATAAAAAATGAATTACCACTGCATCACCTCTGGTCTGTGTATGGAAAAATGGGTGTTTAAGACTTTGTGTTGATTTACAGGGGATTGAACAAGAAGACTGTTCTGGAAAGGCATCCCATACCCCAAATACAGGAAATGCTTGATGGTTTGAGTTGAAACTCATGATTTACAGTTTTAGATCAATGAAAGGCAAACCACCAAGGCTTTGTGGGGGAGGAGTCCAGGAAAGACACTGCCTTCAGCCCTCCTTGGGCCTTACATGAATGGAACATAATTACGTTTGACTTGCAAAGAAGCACGGAGGAAAGTTTAGAGGGTATAAAAGATCGAATCTGTATAACATATTTGGATGATGTGCTTATTTTTAGTCATTAAATTGATTTGATTTGATTCGATTTGATACCATGTGGAAGATGTCCGTCAGGTAGTCAGGCAGCAAAATAAATGGGGTAAAATAACGGACCCCTATTTCAGAATGAGGTCCTTAATTTTCTAAAAATGATTTATTCTGAAGATTACAGAATGGTTGTTAAAGAAATTGTAGCAGTGCAAGAACAGGTTAACAGGCCACCAACAAGTGAGAGAGCTGAGGAAACTACTGGGGTTTCTAGGGTACTACAGGGGTTATGTACAGAACTTCTCACAACATGCAAAATGTCTCTATGACTTAATAGCAGTGAAGTCTGGGACTTCCCGGGAAGCGACGGACCACGGTAGCTATGCAGCTGTCCCACCAGAAGGTTATATGGGAGGATGCTCACCAGATAGCATTAGAATTGTTGGTGAGTGTGTTGACTAATGCACATGTGCTTCATTACCCAGATTTCATGGACCCATTATCTTGCACGTTGATGCCTCCAAAGAGGGGTTGGGAGGTGGCGAACTGAGAGTCATTGGATATGTCTCTCTGGCACAAGCAGAGAGAAACTATCACCCTCACTTGGGGAAACTGGAATTCTTGGCCCTCAAATGAGCAGTGATTGAACGGTTCTGAGATTAGCTCTTTTATGCTCCCTCTGTGACAGTGTACAGTGAAAATAACCCCTTGACATACAGTGCAACTGGAAAGTATTCAGACCGCTTGACTGTTTCCATATTTTGTTACGTTACACCCTTATTATAAAATAAAATAAAATACAAAAATTCCTCAAAAATCTACACACAATACCCCTAAAATGACAAATCGAAAACAGGTTTTTAGTACGTTTTGCAAATTGAGCTCAGGTGCATCTTGTTTCCATTGATCATCCTTGAGATGTTTCTACAACTTGATTGGAGTCCACTTGTGGAAATTAAATTGACTGGACATGATTTGGAAAGGCACACACCTGTCTATACAAGGTCCCACAGTTGACATTACCTGTCAGAGCAAAAACCAAGCCATGAGGTCAAAGGAATTGTCTGTAGAGCCCTGAGACAGGATTGTGTCGAGACACAGATCTGGGGAAGGGTACCAAAAACATTTCTGCAGCATTGAATGTCCCCAAAAACATAGTGGCCTCCGTCATTCTTAAATGGATGAAGTTTGGAACCACAAAGACTCTTCTTAGAAGTGCCGCCCGGCCAAACTGAGTAATCGGGGGAGTAAGGCCTTTGTCAGAGAGGGGACGAAGAAACCAATGGTCACTCTGACAGAACTCCTGAGTTCCTCTGTGGAGATGGCAAAACCTTCCAGAAGGACAACCAACTCTGCAGTACTCCACCAGTCAGGCCTTTATGGCAGAGTGGCCAGATGGAAGCCACTACTCCGAAAAAGGCACATGACAGCCCGCGTGGAGTTTGCCAAAAGGCACCTAAAGGACTCTCAGACCATTGGGAAAAAGATTCTCTGGTCTGATGAAACTAAGACTGAACTCTTTAGCCTGAATGCCTAGAGTCACGTCTGGAGGAAACCTGGCACCATCCCTTCGGTGAAGCATGGTCGTGGCAGCATCATGCTGTGGGGATGTTTTTCTGCAGAAGGGACTGGGAGACAAGTCAGGATTGAGGGAAAGATGAACAGAGCAATGTACAGAGAGATCCTTGATGAAAAGCTTCCCTGTGAACTCAGACTGGGGCGCCAGAGCTGCAAGTCTGTAAGAAGCCGCCAGAGCTGTCAGCCTACATGGAGCAGCCAGAGCGGCCAGTCAGTGTGGAGCAGCCAGAGCTGCCAGTCAGCATGGAGCAGCCAGATCTTTCAGTCTGCCAGGATCCGCCAATCAACCAGACTCTTCCAGATCTGCCAGTCAACCAGACTCTTCCAGATCTGCCAGTCAACCAGACTCTTCCAGATCTGCCAGTCAACCAGACTCTTCCAGATCCGTCAGTCAACCAGACTCTTCCAGATCTGCCAGTCAGCCAGACTCTTCCAGATCCGCCAGTCAGACAGACTCTTCCAGATCTGCCAGTCAACCAGACTCTTCCAGATCTGCCAGTCAACCAGACTCTTCCAGATCCGCCAGTCAGCCGGGATCTGCCAGAACTGCCAGTCGGCCAGGATCTGCCAGTCGGCCAGGATCCGCCAGTCAGCCAGGATCCGCCAGATCCACCAGTCAGCCAGGATCTGGTAGATCTATCTACCTGCCTGAGCTTCCTCTCACTCCTGAGCTTCCTCTCACTCCTGAGCTTCCTCTCACTCCTGAGCTTTCTCTCACTCCTGAGCTTTCTCTCTCTCCTGAGCATTCTCTCACTCCCGAGCTTTCCCTCAGTCCCGAGCTGCCTCAGTCCCGAGCTGCCCTTCAGTCCCGATCTGCTCCTCAGTCCAGTGGGGTTCTGGGTGAGGACTAATAGGCCATGGTCGGCGGCGAGGGTGGACTATCCAGGGACGCGAGGAGAGGGGACTAAGACGTTGACTGAGTGGGGTCCACGTCCCGCGCCGGAGCCGCCACCATGGACAGACGCCCACCCGGACCCTCCCTATTGTTTTGAGGTGCGTTCGGGAGTCCGCACCTTAGGGGGGGGGGGGTTCTGTCACGCACTGGTCGAAGTATTTTGTGTTTATCTTCATGTATTGGGTCAGGCCAGGCTGTGGCATGGGTTTTTGTATGTGGTGTGTATATATTGGGATTGTAGCTAGTGGGGTGATCTAGCAAAGTCTATGGCTGTCTGGAGTGGTTCTCAATTAGAGGCAGGTGTTTATCGTTGTCTCTGATTGGGAACCATATTTAGGCAGCCATATTCTTTGAGTTTGTTGTGGGTGATTGTCCTTAGTGTCCTCCCCCCCCCCCCCCCCCCCCCTCCTCCCTCTCTGCAGATGACTTCGTCAACCATTTTGAAAAGAAGATCGACGACATCCGATCCTCGTTTGCTAAGTCAAACAACACCGCTGGTTCTGCTCACACTGCCCTACCCTGTGCTCTGACCTCTTTCTCCCCTCTCTCTCCAGATGAAATCTCACGTCTTGTGACGGCCGGCCGCCCAACAACCTGCCCGCTCGACCCTATCCCCTCCTCTCTTCTCCAGACCATTTCCGGAGACCTTCTCCCTTACCTCACCTCGCTCATCAACTTATCCCTGACCGCTGGCTACGTCCCTTCCGTCTTCAAGAGAGCGAGAGTTGCACCCCTTCTGAAAAAACCTACACTCGATCCCTCCGATGTCAACAACTACAGACCAGTATCCCTTTTTTCTTTTCTCTCCAAAACTCTTGAACGTGCCGTCCTTGGTCAGCTCTCCCGCTATCTCTCTCAGAATGACCTTCTTGATCCAAATCAGTCAGGTTTCAAGACTAGTCATTCAACTGAGACTGCTCTTCTCTGTATCACGGAGGCGCTCCGCACCGCTAAAGCTAACTCTCTCTCCTCTGCTCTCATCCTTCTAGACCTATCGGCTGCCTTCGATACTGTGAACCATCAGATCCTCCTCTCCACCCTCTCCGAGTTGGGCATCTCCGGCGCGGCCCACGCTTGGATTGTGTCCTACCTGACAGGTCGCTCCTACCAGGTGGCGTGGCGAGAATCTGTCTCCTCACCACGCGCTCTCACCACTGGTGTCCCCCAGGGCTCTGTTCTAGGCCCTCTCCTATTCTCGCTATACACCAAGTCACTTGGCTCTGTCATAACCTCACATGGTCTCTCCTATCATTGCTATGCAGACGACACACAATTAATCTTCTCCTTTCCCCCTTCTGATGACCAGGTGGCGAATCGCATCTCTGCATGTCTGGCAGACATATCAGTGTGGATGACGGATCACCACCTCAAGCTGAACTTCGGCAAGACGGAGCTGCTCTTCCTCCCGGGGAAGGACTGCCCGTTCCATGATCTCGCCATCACGGTTGACAACTCCATTGTGTCCTCCTCCCAGAGCGCTAAGAACCTTGGCGTGATCCTGGACAACAAACTGTCGTTCTCAACTAACATCAAGGCGGTGGCCCGTTCCTGTAGGTTCATGCTCTACAACATCCGCAGAGTACGACCCTGCCTCACACAGGAAGCGGCGCAGGTCCTAATCCAGGCACTTGTCATCTCCCGTCTGGATTACTGCAACTCGCTGTTGGCTGGGCTCCCTGCCTGTGCCATTAAACCCCTACAACTCATCCAGAACGCCGCAGCCCGTCTAGTGTTCAACCTTCCCAAGTTCTCTCACGTCACCCCGCTCCTCCGCTCTCTCCACTGGCTTCCAGTTGAAGCTCGCATCCGCTACAAGACCATGGTGCTTGCCTACGGAGCTGTGAGGGGAACGGCACCTCAGTACCTCCAGGCTCTGATCAGGCCCTACACCCAAATAAGGGCACTGCGTTCACCTCTGGCCTGCTCGCCTCCCTACCACTGAGGAAGTACAGTTCCCGCTCAGCTCAGTCAAAACTGTTCGCTGCTCTGGCTCCCCAATGGTGGAACAAACTCCCTCACGACGCCAGGACAGCGGAGTCAATCACCACCTTCCGGAGACACCTGAAACCCCACCTCTTTAAGGAATACCTAGGATAGGATAAAGTAATCCTTCTCACCCCCCTCCCCCCTTAAAATATTTAGATGCACTATTGTAAAGTGGTTGTTCCACTGGATGTCATAAGGTGAATGCACCAATTTGTAAGTCGCTCTGGATAAGAGCGTCTGCTAAATGACTTAAATGTTAATGTAAAATGTCCTTGTTCCTGTCTTAGTTTACACAAGTATAGGCTGTTTTGGTTTTCGTTACGTTCATTACATTCTTTGTTTTGTAGTGTTTATAATTGATTTGTGTTTTACGTTTGTTTATTAAACATGGATCGCAATCTACACGCTGCATTTTGGTCCGACTCTCCTTCACACCTAGAAAACCGTTACAGGGAAGAAAGTTTGAAAATTTGTTATTTAGAATGGAAAACTTCACAGGTATAGCCAATTCCAGAACCTCTCCAAGTTCTTCACATTTATACTCTGATGTGCCTTGCAAGAAATAGGCTACAACAACTTTCCTATTACCAGTGTAATCATATAAATAACTTGAGACTCATGTTTCGAAATATAACAGTCTCTACGCTACAGTTGAAGTCGGAAGTTTACATACACTTGGAGTCATCAATATGATTCTCTCGGCTCTCTTAGTGTTAAATAGTTACATTTGTGACCTTCTAGCCTAGCCTACTATTTCCTGATCGCTAAGCTTAGTCTACTATGTTCTGCTCACCGATCCTAGCCTAGCCTACTATCTCCTGGTCACTGATCCTAGCCTACTATCTCCTGGTCACTGAGCCTAGTCTACTATCTCCTGGTCGCTGAGCCTAGCCTACTATCTCCTGGTCACTGATCCTAGCCTACTATCTCCTGGTTGCTGAGCCTAGTCTACTATCTCCTGGTCGCTGAGCCTAGCCTACTATCTCCTGGTCACTGATCCTAGCCTACTATCTCCTGGTCGCTGAGCCTAGCCTACCATCTCCTGGTCGCTGAGCCTAGCCTACTATCTCCTGGTCGCTGAGCCTAGCCTACTATCTCCTGGTCACTGAGCCTAGCCTACTATCTCCTGGTCGCTGAGCCTAGCCTACTAGCTCCTTGTTGAAGGGGCCAGTTAGATGTTGCCAAGGCTATTGTGATAATTACTGTTACATCAGGGCATTATGTTCTAGTCTCACAGCCTATTAATTGTAGGCCTATGATTTATTATGTCTGGGTCTATTTGAGTCAAATGTGAAATGCAAGGGTCATGGATTTACATAGGCCTAAAAGGCTATTTGGTCTGTAATGTGAAATCACATGTTACATGGTTTGTTGTGTGATTACAGTATGGTATCGGGTAAGCTATGAATTGTATTAATTTTATTTTATGATGATTTGAGTGCCCACCAAGGGATTTCTGCCTACGCCATTGGCCCCAAGTGTAATGATCTAAGAGGATTAAAGAAGTAAATTCAGGTTCGGGCAGATGCGTGAATCTGTGTATCTGTTTTCTGTTTGACTGTCATAATTTCCAACATGTTATGATTAGAAACCGTCAAAATGCTGACATCTTGGTATTTTATCTTTATGTAACCTATAAACTGGCATATGGGTCTGTAGTTCTACTTCATATAAGGGCTTTGCTCTACAGTTGTACATCACATCAACGGACGTATCAGCTATATGTCAAATATCGGTCGTATGTTAAATATGTCAGTTACATATGTAACATACATTTCAACCAGTTTTTCTCACTGGATGTCTACATACTGTCGTGGCTATGCCGGGTTTCACGTGATAGGACATGCTATTCTATAAAATCATTTCTCCGTAATTAATATTACCTGATTGAGCTAATCATGTAAATGTAATTAACTAGAGAGTCGGAGCACCGTGGAATAATATTTATAGAGCTGTTATCTTCCGAATAAACTCTTAAAGACCTAGTAATATTTTACATCATTAGCAGTCAATATTAATCGTCACCTTAAATCAGTCTCATCTGAAAGTTGTAAATCCTTCGCGATCTTCACGAACCCTGGCTAACAAGTTGAATCAGCAATACAAAATTGGGTTGAATTATTTATTTACTAAATACCTAACTAATCACACACGTCATAAAGGAAAACGTCCCTAGCGGGCGGAACAGATATGACAGCTTGTTACACAAAAGAAAAGGGCTGGGTTTGAGTGAAAGAGCGGGAAGACTGAGTAACAAAGAAAGAAGCTGTGCTATCGTAAATACAGTATCTTATGCATTCTAAATTACTGCCCATTTGGAAAAGGAAAATGCAATAAATATTTACTCTGAGCTGCGCTTCGGTAGGTTGGTGGTAGATGGAAGGCAGTGTTGCTAAACTGAGTCCTTTGTCCTTTGAAGAATGTCTCTGGTGGTCAATTGGATACGTTGTAGTAACGTTGTCATTGTGTGGTAGACGGGATACTCTGTCTGTTCCTTCCTAACTTGCGTTTGCAGCTGCTGTTGCTAACTCAACGGCTAGGAGGTATCATGTCTGTAGTGAATAAGAGTTCAAAGTTCATACCATTCGCAACCAAAAATCATGCTGATGTTGGCTTCATTCTGTAGTTATTGTCTGAACCATTCTGGCATCGGACCGTCGTCCTCACATCCTCGGAACAGGAGGTTATATTGTCGTCAAGGCTTCATATAGGAAGGGAGAGGAGGGCGTGTTTGAAAAGTTTTATAGTCCATGTCCCTTCACAGGGCGGGCCACTGATTGAGCAGGTCCCTAACCTTATGAAAACCCAAATTTCACATTTTAGAAGCTAAAATCACATTTCATCCCATCACAAATAATTTCTTATTCAAACATTTAAATTGAACAACAATTCCATGTGAATCCGATAACTCTGATGTGTAGACTTTTCACTGTAGAGTTTATGTCATCTTATCATTGATGAGAATGTCTCAGATGACAACCGAACTGACATCATATTCATTAAGTACCACCGCATATGTTCAATTGGTTGGATTACCAGAATATAGTTCATTTCCCCCCACCTCCTGATGTTCCCAGAATCTCTATTTAACCAAGGTGTTTGCAAATGTAACATCAGTAGGGTAGAGAGAGGAAAAAGGGAAGAGGTATTTATGACTGTCATAAACCTACCTCCAGGCCAACGTCATGACAATACTATCACGTGCAGTATCTATTCATATAATATTGTAATTTAAAGGCTACAATCTGTAATTTAACCAAGACAAAAATGGCATCCCCACCACTTTTTGGTTAACAGCTGAGCGATGGGGATAAAGACATGAAATCACTGTCTAATTCATAGACAGAACTATGAAGACAAGAACCGACCATCCATGAGATCAGAATTATGCTAGAAAGCTATACAGTGTTTGTTTCCAAACTAAAACAAACCAATTTGGGCTTTGTTGGGCTGAGACAGTTTAACTGCGCTCATTAGGCATTTATAAGTTATATTCATCAGATGTCGATGACTATATTAATAAAATACTCTGATACTATATAGATAAATACAAAATCGATGTACAAATCCCTTTAAGGAAAGATGCATACGATCAAAGTGAAAAGTGATGACATGGACATGTGTAAAACAGGATTTATCGATCTCAGTTCATTGAGTACATTTTTAAGGGATAGTTCTGGAAATTTCTGAGAAGTCATATGACTTATGAGAAATGATTAAGTTGTCAGATAACACAACATGTTTGTTCCAAATGATCCAAGACGATAAAGCTAAGTCATGAGAAAACCCTAACACAACTTTGATGAATACTTGCTCAAGTATTCAGTTAATCACTGGTTACGTCAGGTCACATTTCATTTTAGATGCTGAATGTAGATATAGATGTTTTTTGATAATAATATATATATTTTCGATTATTGAGTATATTGGTTGTAATATAAATGCTTATTGACAATGCTGGTGTGATCAGACAAACTCAGAAGGTCCATGACAATAATTTAGAAGTCCCATGACAATAATTTAGAAGTTCCATGACAATAATTTAGAAGTCCCATGACAGTATTCTCAATAATGCAGGAAGCAAAGTTTATTTGACTCTATATTCATTAATCCTTTTCAATTAAACTATGAGGTGCATGCTCTATTGTCATTAGCAATTGTCTAACCCTGTAAGCAATTTAGCAACAGTAAGAAGTATTTTCACAACTACTCCCCTCTTACCCCCATTCAACGAAAGAGCATAAACTAATATCATACTGTGCTATCAATAACTGGCAATAAAAGTGATGTTTTATACTCTATACAACTATTTGTCTAACTGAGTAAAGAAAAGATCAGTCTACATTATTTGTTGACATACTTACAGGTCAGTAGTGTCAGACCTTAAGTATGTGCACAACAAACTGGTGGTGTTTTCTCTACGGGTTCTATCTAATCTAACTCAACAGTTCCAATTGGGCTTTATCAATGATCTACGCAACTTACTCCACATGCCCAAAGTGAAATCCATTGTCCTGATCCAGGAAATTTTGTCTATTTCCTTCTCAGCAAGGAAGAAGACTTGGCATCTGGTTTCAGGTTACAGAAATTCCCACCATGAGATGTCATGGTTTTGTGCTGTTATGCATATACAGGAACACCACCAATAATAGCTCGACCAACAGCATCAGTAGTTCCATGACGTTTACACCTTTTGAATATTTGGAATGCACAAGACTCCACTTTGCCAATAAACCGGTGTAAACAGTCCTATTAATCTGACCGATCATCTCAGTACATGAGCTCTTTTGAATGACACCCATGTGTTGCCCTGAAGTCACAAAGTGCACATTCCCCAACAAACATCCCACTGAGTGACAGAAAGACCAGGTTAGGTAGGGCTGTGTGAAAGGGACAGAGAGGACCCAAGATCAAAAGCAGTCACTCCTCACAGGTGGCAGTCAATAGACAGTTGAGTCCAAAATTAGATTCATTTTCATTTACCTGCACATTCTCGTTGAATGCCTCAACACCTAAATAGCAATAAAAACGAATGAAAGGTAAGCATAAATACCATATATGACTTTTAACTGTATAGACTCCCTCAAGGTCTCCACCTCTGAATGCAGGAGCATTACTTTCTCTAAAAAATATAAGTTAAGACCGTATATAGATCAGGATTCATACACATTTTGAGAGATGGAATTTCATTACTTTTATATGACTCCATTACATTTAACCACATGTCCATGACCAATACATCTCTATGTACAGTATACATGAAACAGTAAGCATAAATATGAAATAATTATTTTTTATTTCATTAACTGTTCTGCACTCAGATGAGGCAGAATTTACCAAAGCTCTAACCTGCTACCAAGCAATATTTGTTTCCCTTATTTGTCAAGCCATTACTGAGGACTCCAAAAAATATGGCTGGTTTTGCTTCCACTTCGGTGATCATAAGTTCTATTTCTGCATCTGGAAAGTTTTTTTTCTTTCTCTTCTTTGATTTCCCCATGTTGACAGACAGAAATTAGTGACATTTCTTGCAGCTTCAAAGGGAAGGTTTGTGACCATATATGGTCATTTAGGGCGGATCTTTATGTAAATGAGACTTGACATGCACTAGCACAGTGTTTAAGATTGTGTCTGATTCATCAAGACAAAATACTTACAGGTGTGTGTAAATCAAGCCTTTCTGAGAAATTGATAAATACCAACTTTCTTGTACTTGTGAACATTCTACATTTTCTTCGTACGAGTTAATTTTGAAGCTTTTCTATGTAACTATTGATAAACGAGGGGCCTGGAAATAGCACCGTTTCTGCTGCTACACTTGTTTTAGATGATGTGTTAAATTGCCTGGATGATAAAATGTATAGACCTTTCCAACGCCTTTGACACCATTAACCATCACATTCTTAATCAACGGTTGACTGAAATCGGCCTGGATCAGGCTTCTTGCAAGTGGCTTGACAATTATCTGTCAGACAGGACTCAATGTGTGATCTCTGATGGTGTTAAATCTAGTTTCCTGGATATTACAAAAGGTGTACCGTAGGGGACGGTACAAGGACCTGTTCTCTTTACTATTTATATAACTATATATCTGTTAAAACGTGTAATATTAATCTGGATGGAAATTTCCCCAACTGTTGACCAGGCTTTGTTAGATCTGCAATCTGACCGCATTACTTTACAGAAAGCTCTGGTTGATTTAAACCTTGTACTTAATGCAGACAAGAAACATATATATTGTTCTTTAGTTCTCACAAAAATGTTTCAGATGGACTACATAGTTATTCATTGGCTGGGTCTCCCATTGATCGGGTTCCTGCCTACAAATATCTGGGCATTTGGATAACAAAGACTTAATGTTTAAAAAACATGGTTGAGCTAGTTAGGAAGCTAAGACTTAAAGAGGCTTCTTTTTTAGAAATAGATCTTCTTGCCTCCCCCTAATAGCAGGAAGCAGATTGTACGGTCAACTTCTTGACAGTTCTTGATAATGGTGACACCATTTACCAGATTGCAGCAATCACTACTCTAAATCTTTGGATGCCGTCTTCCATAACGGCATTCGTTTGATCACTGGTGACAGTTTCAATACTTAATACCACTGCATCCGTATCAAAAGGTTGGCTGGTCCTCATTAAAGTCCGGTAGATCAATTAATTATTCCCTTTTTGTTTACAAAACCCTACGACATAAGCTTCCAACTTACCTAACTTTGTTGTTAAAGTATAAAAACCTGAGATACTAATCCCGATCACTGAATTAAGTCCTAATTTTAATATACCTCATTGCTAGAACCAACTACAAAATGCAATTGGTTGCTCTGATGCCACTTGGGCAATTAAACATATTGATTCGGGGAACTATTTTCTGAGGAATGTGGCTGTTTTTCTTAATTGTTTGTTGTGTTGTATTTCAGTAATCTGATTTGATTTGTCTATGAATTGTATGTGCAGGACTCCCTTGCAAAAGAGACCCTTAAGGCTAGGCGTCCCGCTAGTGAAACAACTTCCGGTGAAACTGGAGGGCGCGCAATTCAAATAAATAATCATACGAATTATGGATATTAAACATTTAGGAACATATAAGTGTCTTATATCGGTTAAAAGCTTAAATTATTGTTAATCTAACTGCACTGTCCGATTTACAATAGGCTTTACAGCGAAAGCATGCTGTGCGATTGTTTGAGGACGGCGCCCCACATCAAAATATTTTTCCACCGGCACAAGTTTCATAAATTCACAAATAGCGATAAAAAATTCAATTACTGTTTGAAAATCTTCCTCTGATTTGTCATCCAAAGGGTCTCAGCTATAACATGTAGTGTTGTTCTGTTAGTTAAAAGCATCCCAAAAATTCAGTTTAGTTGGAGCCATCAATTTGAGTAATCCACTCGTTCAACATGCCCAGATAGGAATCTGAAAATCTTCCCCTAAACATTGTTTCATCAAGTCAAAATACGTTTCTATTTAATCCTCAGATACTCTAAAATGTCATTATTACGTTTCTATTTAATCCTCAGATACTCTAAAATGTCATTAAACTATAATATTTCATACGAAAATAAGTATGTTCAATAGGAAAACGATATTAGCAAGTGCGTGTCCTCTTCCTCGCTCGCGCATCCACAAATTTTCCAAGTCTGTGTCCCTGGACTAAAACTCATTATTCGTCCTCATTTTAGAAGAAAAGAACCTTGAACATTGAGTGCTGACACCCAGTGGAAGCTATAGGAATTGCATCTTGAGAGCTAGATTTCAGAATGACTCGATAATTTCCATTGTAAGAGCATGAGCTCTGAATTTCTTTGGATTTCCTCCAACCATATCTATTGTGTTACAGTCTTCTACATTATTTTAAGATTTCTACAAACAGCAAAGTGTTCTTTCCAATTGTACCAATTATATGCATATCCTGGCTTCCTGGCCTGAGCAACAGGCAGTTTACTTTGGGCACATCAGTCGGGCGGAAATTGAGAAAAAAAGACCCTAGCCCTAACAAGAAAGGAGCTTGTGTCTTTTTAAGCTTGTGATTGACAGTTAAAAACACCAAGAAAGCTAGATTCCCTTAGCTACAGGATATGGTAAAGTTAACTAGCTAGCAGCTCGTACACAGTGGCCTCAATGTATTCACTTACATGAATAAGTTATCCAACTGCCTCTGTTTTTTTTGGTACTTAAAAAACGAAATACTCTGCAATCATGTGTTTTTTTGGCTCTTTATTTCAGCCAATGGAAAACCTAATTATTGTGAATGAAAGAGTGCAAGGGTGAGGAGAAGTGATGCTTGACTAGAGCAAGGGTGATAACTGACCAAGGCAGGGGTGAGGGTTGAGGAGGAGGGGTGACATTTGACTAGTGTAGGGTTGATACTTGACTAGGGGAGGGTGAGGATGGAGGAAGAGGTGTGACACTTGAGTACTTCAGGGTTACTACTTGACTTGGGTTGACTTGTGCAGGAAAGAGCTGTAACGAGGGGTTCCGAAAGTGGATTCTCAATCTGTCATGTTTTGTCTTAGATTGTCTTGTCATTATGCTTTCCCTTCTGTTCGTTTCCCCCTGCTGGTCTTATTAGGTTCGTTCCCTTTTTCTATCCCTCTCTCTCCCCCTCCCTCTCTCTCCTCTCTCTATCGTTCCGTTCCTGCTCCCAGCTGTTCCTATTCCCCTAATCATCATTTAGTCTTCCCACACCTGTTCCTTATCTTTTCCCCTGATTAGAGTCCCTATTTCTTCCCTTGTTTTCCGTTCCTGTCCTGTCGGATCCTTATCTATTGTTCATCGTGCTGTGTCTATGTATTGCCCTGTCGTGTCGTGTTTCCCTCAGATGCTGCGTGGTGAGCAGGTGTCTGAGTCTGCTACGTTCAAGTGCCTTCCCGAGGCAACCTGCAGTTCTTGATCAAGTCTCCTGTCTGTTCTCGTCATTACGAGTAGTATTATGCCTTTTGTTTGTAAAGTACTTTACTGGATTAAATACTCTGTTTTCGCCAAGTCGCTTTTGGGTCCTCATTCACCTGCATAACACAATCCTTGTAACCTATGGTGATTTCAAATATTAGCAAAATTACTGTGCAGCATAGACATTCTATTTCCTACTGAGACAGTAAAACAATTCATATATTATTGTAGTGCCGATCGGTAATGGACGTTTCACATCTGTGTTGAGAAATAGCAATACAACCTCCACTAACCATAATCCTCGCGGTCTGTATTGTCCAATCACACATGATGTGCCATCACTTGTTCGCTAAAAGTTCACTTGACTTGCATCTGCTCTGTGATTGGATGATACTGCTGCTATCGAGTGCCATCATGTGATCGCTAACAGATCATTGACTTGTATCTGCTCTCTAATTTGATGACACAGACTGCAATGTTGTATGGAATGAGTAGGTTGTTTGACCCCTAACTCTGGTATGTACACAGCGTTGTACCCTTGGCTTTTTTTCTTCATAGGGATCTTAGTTTATTTTTAAGGGATTTCTAATGTTTTAAATTAATGGTTCACCCCAGACATTTGTTTTGCTATAGAATATTTACACCACGATAACCAGAATGTTGTTGAAATGTGTATACTAAATTTGTGGCCGTGTCAGTTCTTGGAACCATAACCGCGGAAAGAGGGTGCGGCCCATTACATCCCTATTGATACTTGACTAGGGAAGAGTTGAGATCTGAGGAGGAGGAATGAGGAAGTTCCTCATATATATTCTGTATCATCATTGCCACTGCATTTTTGCCCATTCCTGGATTATAGTAGGCTACATAGTTGGATACACTTTTTGACAGGCATGAATGAGGCTCAACAATGTCAGCTGCCAAACGGGTCCTGCAAGTTTGAACCACCTACCCTTTAAATGGGTTAGAACCACACTGGTTGGCCAAATTTCACGTCTCATTATTCTCATCATATATAACACATCTGCCCAAGAGTAGTTCATCTTCAGTTTTCAGAAAGCAAGGAAGAGAAGGTATTTGTGCATCATTTCTCATCTGAGCAGGATACAATCCGCAGGTCCTAGCTGACAACGTCTCGGATAAAGGACCATTTATTCTCAGGTAATATGCAGCTGTAGTGAATTTGACGGCCATGATTGCTTGATCAAATTTCACAGCAATTTTTCTTCATATTTCAAGACCTTGTAGGCTTACCTATGCAATTGAAAGCTGGCACATCTGCACCAATTGTTATTAACGGGACAACTTCCAAAGACAATACAGCCAATTCATTCAGTTATTTAGAACTGTTTTGGTGGCAATTAAAGGCGTGGTGCGTCTATAGGGAAAACCCATGGATGTACAACTGCTGAGTGATTGCTTAACAGGATATGTGTATAGCGGTGCACACAGTTGTTGATGTAGCCTAGGTGTTGATGTAGCCATTGTTTCTCAAACCGCTCCTCGGGGACACCTGAACTGGTTTAATGATTAATTGACAAATTAAATCAAGTTGGTTGGACGTACTGCCAAATTCTCTAAAACAACGTTGGAGGCGGCTTATGGTAGAGAAATTAGCATTCAATTATCTGGTGTACATTCCTGCGGTCAGCATGCCAATTACATGTTTCCTCAAAACTTGAGACATCTAAGACATTGTGTTGTGTGACAAAACGGCACATTTTAGAGTGGCCCTTTACAGTCCCCAGCACAAGGTGCACCTGTGTAATGATCACCTGTCAGGTGGATGGATTATCTTGGCAAAGGAGAAATGCTCACCTACAGGGATGTGCAAAACATTTGAGTGAAATAAGCTTTTTGTGCATATGGAACATTTCTGGGATCAACACATGAAACATGGTACCAACACATTACATGTTGCATTCATATTTTTGTTCAGTGTAGTATGGAAATAGTCATTTAAACACCTTACTCTGCTTATCTTAATCGGCATCAGGTTAAAATTGAAGTAAGCATATGCTGAATAAAGCGCCTGGTTTCCTGAGCAATCTTTTGAATTATTAGGACATGTAAACAGCCTAATTGGGCAGCGGTTAATTTGATCAGCGCATGTGCTAGCACCAATAGAGCAAGCCTCGTTCTTCCAGCCGAGATCTTTTTAACATGTAAATACGGATAGCCAAGCTTGCTTTGCCTTCATGTTGGTGCTAGCAAGCTATCAAGCAGGCTACGTAGCGCTACGTATCAACATCCAATCTAGTAGGGGCTGGAAACTATTGTGAGCTTCCATTATTTTAAGCCACCGTTCCCCCAACAGCCTCCTGTGCATCTTAGAAGTAGTTTTCACATACACACTTTATATGTCCGAACTCAGAATCAAAAAGGCTTCACAAAAATAACATGGTCACTGTGATAGAAAGTCTATTTTGATTGTCGATTTTCTGCATTCATCAAATGTCCCATCAGGTAGCCTGATTTCTGATTTCCATGTACACTGGAATTTTTGGGAAATCTTCTTCTTTCAAAGCATACTGTGTGACGTTACCCCACTCTTCCACTAAGGCATCTGCAAGTTCCCAGACATTTGTGGGTGGAATGGCCCAAGCCCTCACCCTCCGATCCAACAGGTTCCAGACGTGCTCAATGGGATTGAGATCCGTGCTCTTTGCTGGCCATGGCAGAACACTGAACACATTCCTGTCTTGCAGGAAATCACGCACAGAATGAGCAGTATGGCTGGTGGCATTGTCATGCTGGAGGGTCATGTCAGGATGAGCCTGCAGGAAGGGTACCACATGAGGGAGTAGGATTTCTTCCCGGTAACGCACAGCGTTAAGATTGCCTGCAATGACAACAAGCTCAGTCCGATGATTCTGTCACACACCTCCCCAGACCATGACGGACCCTCCACCTCCAAATCGATCCCACTCCAGAGTACAGGCCTCGGTGTAATGATCATTCCTTCAATGATAAATGCGAGTCTGACCATCACCCCTGGTGAGACAAAACCGCGACCTGGTACTTTTTGCCAGTTCTGTCTTGTCCAGCGACGGTGGGTTTGTGCCCATAGGTGACGTTGTTACCGGTGATGTCTGGCGAGGACCTGCCTTACAACAAGCCTACAAGCCCTCAGTCCAGCCTCTTTCAGCCTATTGCGGACAGTCTGAGCACTGATGGAGGGATTGTGGGTTCCTGGTATAACTTGTGCAGTTGTTGTTGACATCCTGTACTTGTCCCGCAGGTGTGATGTTCAGATGGACCGATCCTATGCAGGTGTTGTTACACGTGGTCTGCCACTGTGAGGATGATCAGTTGTCCATCCTGTCTCCCTGTAGTGCTTTCTTAGGCATCTCAGTACAGACATTGTAACTTTTTGCCCTGGTCACATCTGGATTCCTCATGCCTCAGCATGTCTAAGGCACGTTCTTGACCCTGGGCATCTTTCTTTAGTTTTTTTTCAGAGTCAGTAGACAGGCCTCTTTAGTGTCCTAAGTTTTCATAACTGTGACCTTAATTGCTTGCCATCTGTAAGCTGTTAGTGTCTTAACGACCGTTCCACATGTGCATGTTCATTAATTGTTTATGGTTCATTGAACAATCATGGGAAACAGTGTTGAAACCCTTAACAATGAAGATCTGTGAAGCTATTGGGATTTTTACAAATAATCTTTGAAAGAAAGGCTCCTGAAACAGGGGAGTTTATATAAACATTTTCCTTAAAGTATACTTTTTTTGAGATTTCTAATGTTCTAATGTTACACTACGAAATGTAATGTAATGTAATACATGTCATTTTGTCCTCTAAACATTTAATTGAAATACAGAAGAAATTAATGAATTCCTATGGAGGACTGCTCCTATGGGGAGTGGCAATATTATGGCCGAACGGTGGCTTCAAAGCCTCTCAACGGCCAATACATAGCAATTAGCAATCAAGGGTTTATATGCATCATTGATTGATACCTGTTCTGAAAATTGCACTGTCTGGATAAAAGGTTATTGAAGGATAATGAAGGATCCAACATCAAAAGGCTCCAAATGTTTGAAGTTCTATTGTGAAATTGAAAACGATCTGAGGATAAAGAGGGACACAATAATGAGTTCTATATTGTGGCTAAATACACAACGTGTTCTTTGGAGGAGGTTGTGTTTTATTGTCTTTAAAGATATAACAACTTGGGCTGCATTTCTAAAGGCAGATTTTGTGAGCAGTAAATCTTATTTTTCTGTAAGAATGTCAATTTACTTCCTGATAGACTGGGAGCATTAGAGACACCATTTATAAAATAACATGTCATTCAGCAGCGCAATGTGTACTAGCCAGCACGTTTGTGAATATGGGGGCTTATTCTAGTACAGAAAAGGATGATGCTCATCACCTTAGCAGGAAGTAGTTTCATATTTCATTTGTATAAAGCCTGCCTCAAATATCCTGCCCCCAGGTTTGTCACAGCTAGTGACTTGACAGTTTGCTGCTCCGAAGTAAAGAAACAGACACCTTAAACAGACACCTACACTAATGAGGTCATTTTGTTGAATAATGTGAGTCACTTGGGAAGTTCTCAACGTGTTCTTTAACTTTTTACTTCAGTTGTACATTCCAGATTCAGGAATGTCACGAACATCATGCAATGTGCAACATTTCATATTCAACAAAAGCTTCGAGATTTAAAGCTGAAGTCAAGTCCAAAATTATTCTCATCCTTGATACAGATTAGCAAAAAAAGACTGTCTAAAATAAATAATTAGAATACTGAGTTATATGGCGTGCTCAATAATTTTTTTTACAATGATTTTGGCCAGGACGATACCAGTATCTCGTTAGAAGCCTATTGTGGCAAGGAAAGAAAACAGGATGTGTATGTAACTTCTTTAGCAACCAGCCCTAATGTTGAAAACAAATCATTATGTTGTCATTCATTGATTTATTTTCCAAACTACAGCACACGATATTTTACATTCAGAAGTTGTTGTGTTTTGTGTTTTTTTTTCAGAATAGTTTTTTCCGCGTCGTGTTTTCATTTTTACCATGACATCGTCACAGCCCTAAAAGTTGTACTATGGAGTATTAAAAACAGGGGGCACCTGTTTAGTGGTAGTATTAGTATACAATTATATCATTTCAAATTTTGTAGAGGATGCAATATAGCTCAGTATTTTTTTGCTCATCTTTATCAGTGGTGCCAATAGTTTTGGACCTGACTGTATCTATCAAGGTTTAAAGATGATAGGTTGATAGCACAGGCAAGACAGGCAATAGTTGATGCATAGTTGATTTGCTTTGATATCAAATTAACCATCTTGTCATGAGTGAGCGTGTGAGAGATAGTGGCATTATCACTCATCCTCTCCAAGACTGGTTCTGTCAGCTTTGTTCGATTGCCACACATTTCCCCCCAACAGGTTTTTATGTGTGGCTATAAATGGTTCTCATCTTTCAGCAGCACTGAGTGTTTGAAATTCCAGATATAGATGACAGGGGCAGATGAACTAGAAATGCAAAGTAGGCCGATGTTGAGCTGAGATAAAACAGTAATGGTTTTGGTCCATCTCTCTCATCTGTTTTAGAGTCTACCAAATATAGGAGTTGTAACAGCCTTCAGAATACTCACTAAGATAGGATCTACAAGGATTACACGGTAACATAGAATGGGAATGTGCAGGTTTGGATGTTATGTTTTGAAGGTCTGATCTGGATAAACTCATCGCTGTGTGTGTATATTACAGTATGTAATGTCAGTGAAATACCAACCTATGATTTGTGAAATCAAGGAATTCTGTTGGAATTCTGAGCTCTCACCCTTAGCTGTTGAGTCCCGGTTGTAAGCCTTAAAGTCACATATTTTTGGCATATCCTTTTAAGATTACTAGGATTTACACCTTTGGAACTAGCCTCTACACCTTTATAGGTTGGGTCGGGTAACTGTAACAAAGGGACTCCGGAGTGCTTACTGTAAATGGTGTTGTTGAAGCAGTTTTTTTTTACTAATCAGTCTTTTGAAATATCAAATCAACTCCGAAAAAGATCTGATGTGATTGGTCAAAGCCTGTCTTAACACAGCCCTTGTAATCGAGATGGGGCCATCGTGGCTTTGGTCAAAATCACTACATTTTGGGTACATCCAGTCACGACTTCTATAGATTGACAATGTTGTCAAAAAAATCATCAAAACTCATTTTAACCTAAAGCATTTAACAAAGATATTTATAGCACAATATTTCGGGGAAAGGGAATGAGAGGGCTACTTCCACAGTGTTGAAAAGGGATCACAACAGCCATTGAATGAGGGTGTGTGGCATGAGTTGAGATGTTCAGAGGCTTGACTAGAGTGCAGGACAGGATTTTACTGGGAAGGCAAAAAAAAACTAACACATTCACTACAAAGTTAGACAAAAGAGCTAAGAATGAGTTAGTCTAACTAAGCAAGGAATTAAATCTTTGATGTGTAATAATGTGATTGTGTATGTGATTAACTCTTACAAACAGTAATGAGAGATACTTGATCGAGGTACTCATGGTGTTAGGAAGGGAAACATTCAGTGTGTCAGTGGATGAGCGGGCACCTCATCAGTTCATGTCAGGAGAAAGTTGACAATGGTAGTGGAGTGGAGTAGTCATCACCTCTTAATCAGGAAACATGAGGGGACTTAGCTGTAAATACAAATAGCAGATACATTCCATTACAGCTGCGCCATCGTACGAGTTTCTCTATGAAGTTAAACTCAGACATCTCAAAATTCATAAAGTCAAACACAGACTTGAAACATCATTAGTAGCCCAAGAAACGTTCCTGAATAAAGCCCTGATCATCCAAATACCTGACTATAACTGACAACTGCAGACTGGTGCCACTATAGGTCCCAGAGCGGTGGGGCAATTTTTCCCCTTAGCACCTGGAGTTTTTCCTTATATGTTAACCTAACTAGGAAAACCCTGGACCCTATAAGGTATGACAGTGATTAATCAGTTGTAAAAAGGTTTTATATGGGCTATGATGACACCAATTTTTCCTAATCAAGTCACATGGTTTTAAAAAAACTCCTGGAAAAAAACTGTCAAACTGCAGCTACCTTATATTGTTCATTCACAGATTGACACCAAACAGATATAATATTTGAATTAAACAATCATTTAAACCTTCTTTACATTTGTATACAATCACAATTAGCTCTATATTATGTCAGGGAATTATTTGGAACAGATTTCCAAAAAGAAAAATCTACTTGAACTGATTCTCTGGTGTTTTTACAGTCTTTTATTTCCAACAATAATTACAAAAATGTTTTTTTAACAGAAAACTTAGTTGGACCCCAAAATATCACTGGTGGCCCACAGACCACCAGTTGGGGAACCCTGGTCTATATCATAAGTAGTTCAATATGGGTTCATGTGAGCTGTAATGGGCTTAATTAAATATTTGATGTGCATGGATTGATGTTGTATACCTCTACAGGGACATGGCAGATATGGAGCCTCTGATCATTCTCCTTCTGCTAGCAGGTAAAACACTTGGTGTGTGTGTTTTGTGTGTATGTGTGGGTAGTTATATGTGTGTGTGTGTGTATCTAAGTGTCTTTGTGTGTGTATCTGTGTGTGTTTTGTGTGTGTGGGGGGTGGTTGTGTGTGGGTGTGTTCCTCGGGTTAACCTGACAGGTTCCTCAGGGGTTGCACAGCCACCTTTTACCACTATAGTTGGAAATAAAAATTATGACTTTATTAGCCTACTTGGTGTTTCTTGTACAGCGTATAAGGCGGATGGATATATTGGACTGGAATGTATCGGCTTGTCTTACATTTTTATAAATTGTTTTCTAACAGGACTAGCATGGAAGCCATCAGCGACAGACACAACATCAATGGGTAATGTACCTTCATATGAATCAACATTCCAAAGGCTTCAACACAATCCATTGAATCAAACCCCAATTGGGAAAAAGATTCAATGGTAATTGAGACCACACAAGATGCAGTCAAAATCACTGCCTCATAACATTTAGAATGGCAATCTGGAGTTATCAACACAGCTATTGAACAATGCCACAAACAGATGCTACCAAGTGGTTAGGGTTAGCGTTGAAAACAAAACCACAGAAAAAACATGCCTTCATTCAATTCATTGCCACTTGCCGGTATTGTGATTTCAGGCTGAATATTACTATTTTGCCACCAGATACCAGCAGTACTTAAACACTTCGAGAAGACACTTGTCTTATCTTTGCATGCAAAACACCCTGGTTTACTTTCTGTCTGACATTACAATACATGTCCCTAATACCTTTACATTTACATGGTAGTTACATAGGCAGTGTACAATTATCAAACTGTAAAAAGCACTCATGGTTTTTGAGCTGCTCTGGTTCGCTGAAGCCTTTCCCACACTGAGAGCATTATAGGTATTTGTAACTGGTTAACCTGTTCGTAAGCAGTAGCTAGTTTTATTTATTTATTTTTTATTTCACCTTTATTTAACCAGGTAGGCAAGTTGAGAACAAGTTCTCATTTACAATTGCAACCTGGCCAAGATAAAGCAAAGCAGTTCGACTCATACAACGACACAGAGTTACACATGGAGTAAAACAAACATACAGTCAATAATATAGTATAAACAATACTGTATATATACGATGTGAGCAAATGAGGTGAGAGAAGGGAGGTAAAGGCAAAAAAAGGCCATGGTGGCAAAGTAAATACAATATAGAAAGTAAAACACTGGAATGGTAGATTTGCAGTGGAAGAATGTGCAAAGTAGAAATAAAAATAATGAGGTGCAAAGGAGCAAAATAAATAAATAAAATAAATACAGTAGGGAAAGAGGTAGTTGTTTGGGCTAAATTATAGGTGGGCTATGTACAGGTGCAGTAATCTGTGAGCTGATCTGACAGCTGGTGCTTAAAGCTAGTGAGGGAGATAAGTGTTTTCAATTTCAGAGATTTTTGTAGTTTGTTCCAGTCATTGGCAGCAGAGAACTGGAAGGAGAGGCGGCCAAAGAAAGAATTGGTTTTGGGGGTGACTAGAGAGATATACCTGCTGGAGCGTGTGCTACAGGTGGGAGATGCTATGGTGACCAGCGAGCTGAGATAAGCGGGGACTTTACCTAGCATGGAATTGTAGATGACATGGAGCCAGTGGGTTTGGCGACGAGTATGAAGCGAGGGCCATCCAACGAGAGCGTACAGGTCGCAATGGTGGGTAGTATATGGGGCTTTGGTGACAAAATGGTTTGCACTGTGATAGACTGCATCCAATTTGTTGAGTAGGGTATTGGAGGCTATTTTGTAAATGACATCGCCGAAGTCGAGGATTGGTAGGATGGTCAGTTTTACAAGGGTATGTTTGGCAGCATGAGTGAAGGATGCTTTGTTGCGAAATAGGAAGCCAATTCTAGATTTAACTTTGGATTGGAGATGTTTGATGTGGGTCTGGAAGGAGAGTTTACAGTCTAACCAGACACCTAGGTATTTGTAGTTGTCCACATATTCAGTCAGAGCCGTCCAGAGTAGTGATGTTGGACAGGCGGGCAGGTGAAGGCAGCGATCGGTTGAAGATCATGCATTTAGTTTTACTTGTATTTAAGAGCAATTGGAGGCCACGGAAGGAGAGTTGTATGGCATTGAAGCTTGCCTGGAGGGTTGTTAACACAGTGTCCAAAGAAGGGCCAGAAGTGTACAGAATGGTGTCGTCTGCGTAGAGGTGGATCAGAGACTCACCAGCAGCAAGAGCGACATCATTGATGTATACAGAGAAGAGAGTCGGTCCAAGAATTGAACCCTGTGGCACCTCCATAGAGACTGCCAGAGGTCCGGACAGCAGACCCTCCGATTTGACACACTGAACTTTATCAGAGAAGTAGTTGGTGAACCAAGCGAGGCAATCATTTGAGAAACCAAGGCTGTCGAGTCTGCCGATGAGGATGTGGTGATTGACAGAGTCGAAAGCCTTGGCTAGATCAATGAATACGGCTGCACAGTAATGTTTCTTATCAATGGCGGTTAAGATATCGTTTAGGACCTTGAGGTGCACCCATGACCAGCTCTGAAACCAGATTGCATATCAGAGAAGGTATGATGAGATTCGAAATGGTCGGTATGGTTTGTTGACTTGGCTTTTTGACTATTCTGTTTGTTGACCTTAGAAAGGCAGGGTAGGATAGATATAGGTCTGTAGCAGTTTGGGTCAAGAGTGTCCCCCCCTTTGAAGAGGGGGATGACCGCAGCTGCTTTCCAAACTTTGGGAATCTCAGATGACACAAAAGAGAGGTTGAACAGGCTAGTAATAGGGGTGGCAACAATTTCGGCAGATAATTTTAGAAAGAAAGGGTCCAGATTGTCTAGCCCGGCTGATTTGTAGGGGTCCAGATGTTGCAGTTCTTTCAGAACATCAGCTGACTGGATTTGGGAGAAGGAGAAATGGGGAAGGCTTGGGCGAGTTGCTGTGGGGGGTGCAGTGCTGTTGACCGGGGTAGGAGTAGCCAGGTAGAAAGCATGGCCAGCCGTAGAAAAATGCTTATTGAAATTCTCAATTATGGTGGATTTATCATTGGTGACAGTGTTTCCTATCTTCAGTGCAGTGGGCAGCTGGGAGGTGGTGTTCTTATTCTCCATGGACTTTACAGTGTCCCAGAACTTTTTTGAGTTAGTGTTGCAGGAAGCAAATTTCTGCTTGAAAAAGCTAGCCTTGGCTAGTGCTGCAAAGGGAGAGAAGTGCTGTTAACTATTAAGGTTTCACACAAACTGTAGATATCCTACCCACATACATACACACAAACAGTAGGTGAGTTTTATCCTTCTCCATAGTTCTCACCACTGTGTATCACTACCCAGCTGACAGTTCCATTAGGGATTAGGGAAACTTTGAGAAGTACTCCCTGTCATATCATAAGTTTCTCAGAGTTCTAGTCAGGTCGGTTCCAACACAGCTTAATTGTTCTCTGTATTTTATTAGGCACACACATACACACACACATTTCTCTTCCTCCCAGTCCAACCTAGTTAGACTTATGTTTAATACTATAATTATTCCTGATACATGCTACATCAACTATAATCCCTAATGGTTAAGTTTCAGGGTATAATTATTTAATCATTATCTTTAAACATATAAATTATTTTATCAGTTATTTATACAGTTTTTGACAAAAACTTACTGCCACTTTAGCATAAACATATGACTCCAACACAACTTCAAACATAACAACCCTATGATCAGATACCAACAACTTCAAACATAACAACGCCCTAACCAGATACCAACACCAAACATCACATCACCAAAAGCAGACAACTTCAGTGGCTTTTCATTTGAAAACACAACCAGACACTAATGCTACTTCAGTGCCTCCAAAATTAAAATGCCATATCAAGATACCAATGCATTGGTTTCCAACCCAACCACACCAGCAGTGCTTAATTTGTAAATAGGGAGGTGCCGGAACAAAAAGTGAGCTGGGGGGGGGGGGGGGGGGGGGGTGAACTGGGGGGGCTCTGAATTACCGAAATGCATCTAAACATCTAAAATCCAAATACATTACAATAAAGCATTGCATGCATTATCATTCCTTTTGTGTGCTGGCATAGAGCAAGCAGTAGAGTAGAGGCTCTTGCAGAAGTTGCACATATGGGAAAAAAGTTTCAGCCTTGGAACCAGTCTTTTTTAAGCCGTGGCCTTCAATAAACACAATTCTTCACCATTTTAGATGGCTGGAGACATTAGCATCATCTTTTTGAATACATCACAAATGATTGAAATGACAGGCATCTTTGACACTGACAAACTGAGCATTTGAGATCAATGAGACCATGTTTTGAATCTGTCACTGGCCTAGGTGTAGGAAAACACATATTGTACAATATTAAAATCAAATTATAGTCCTCATAAAGCTTTCCAGTTTCACTGACTCACCAAATGATGTGCAGCTCACTCGCTTGCGATGACTAATGAGCTGGTGAAACAAAAGCCCATCTCTCTTGTTTTACTTTCTAAAACACTGTTCTTCACTCAATAGGCTTATTGGAAGTTGATTACATATTTGGTAGCCTACAGACAGATTAGTCTTCTCCTTTCAGCAGGAGCCATTTGCTTTCCAACCTGTGTTTTCCCGCCATTGTTTTTGAAATATTGTGAAAGGACTGTTTTGGCTTCATGCTGTTCACTGACATATTCACCACGTGTTCCCAACTTTAGCTAAATAAGCTAAATTATAGGTCTACTCCTGGTGTAGTATTCTGAATCATTTATTTTCTTTCTGGAGAACAGTAATTCTATAACTATGGCAAATACATTTTTATTCATCAGGGGTGTTCAGCACTTTCAGCACCCTTCCAGCAGCTATGATTCTATGAGGAAATAAATGAAGTGCAATGCTGGACAGATGAGAGTTGCAGGCTCATGTCTATCAGGGCAAGGAGAGAGAGATCATAGAAAGAGAGATCATGCTGGTTCTGTGAACGCGTGCAATGGCCGCGTACTGGCATAGGCTAGAATGTTGGCCGCGTACTGGTATAGGCTAGAATGTTGGCCACGTATTGGTATAGGCTAGAATGTTGGCCACGTATTGGCATAGGCTAGAATGTTGGCCACGTATTGGTATAGGCTAGAATGTTGGCCACGTATTGGTATAGGCTAGAATGTTGGCCACGTATTGGTATAGGCTAGAATGTTGGCCACGTATTGACATAGGCTAGAATGTTGGCCACGTATTGGCATAGGCTAGAATGTTGGCCATGTATTGGTATAGGCTAGAATGTTGGCCACGTATTGGTATAGGCTAGAATGTTGGCCACGTATTGGCATAGGCTAGAATATTGGCCACGTATTGGTATAGGCTAGAATGTTGGCCACGTATTGGCATAGGCTAGAATGTTGGCCACGTATTGGTATAGGCTAGAATGTTGGCCACGTATTGGCATAGGCTAGAATGTTGGCCACGTATTGGTATAGGCTAGAATGTTGGCCACGTATTGGTATAGGCTAGAATGTTGGCCACGTATTGGCATAGGCTAGAATGTTGGCCACGTATTGGTATAGGCTAGAATGTTGGCCACGTATTGGTATAGGCTAGAATGTTGGCCACGTATTGGTATAGGCTAGAATGTTGGCCACGTATTGCTATAGGCTACAATGTTGCGCAAACCATAAACCAGTGCGGTACCAAAACAAATAAATTCTTAGAATATCAGGAACATTTTGAAATAACTTTTTCTTTTAGAGGGCAGGATATTTACAGAGGAGGCAACGTGAATTAACTCTGAATGCTTTCATTATCATTTTTACACTGCAGAGTGACAATTATTTTTCATGCCACAAGAGGTGGCAAACGGATTCCAGAACTTAACAAAACAAAAAACTGGGAGGTGTCAGATCCTGTTCCGGCACGCTCAAATGAAGCATTGCACACCACCACAAACAGATGCCAACACAGCTTCAGTGTCTTTAAATGTGACATCACCACAACCAATTAGCAACATCACTTTGGATCAATAATATGACAACACTGACACCAGATATGAATACTACATTACCACTGAATGTTACTGTTTCCCCACAACCACACAGTATAACAACTCCATAACCTACTGATGTGACAATTACCTTGCAACCAGTCTTAAATACAACTTAAAATGCTCAAATGTGATAACAATTCCAACTAGAGGGCTGCATTCTCACAGGATGCCTGCAGGTCCTGACAGAGATCATTGCATTGTGGTCAGACAGATTACTTTGTCCAGCAGTTTGTTTGCTTTGTTTACGTTAACACATTGGGTTTTTAGTGATGATGAGTGAGAAAGTTATAGATGCACTAATATTACCCCCCCCTTCCCCCAAGTAATGCTAACCTCTCCTGTTATTCAAATGGTGAGAGGTTAGAGTGTCCCAGGGGTATGATATTTGTGCGTCTGTAACTTTATCACTCAATATCCTTTCAGGATTTTTTGTAATCAAGGTAGCACCCACACTAATGTACTGTAGAAGTGTTTAGAAACATATTCTATTTATTTACAATAAAAGTGACTCCAAAATGACACAATCCATTATTTTCCATTAATTTCTATTGGGTCCAGAATTATCTGAAACACAACCATAACCCCCCACTTCATATCTACTGTATCAATAATATGTTCCACTTTCTTCCTTTTTCCTTGTCCACCATCTTCTTCCTCCTCATCAGCTACAAAACCTAGAGAAGATAGGACTATTTACAAGCCGCACTGCCGTCTCCCAGCAGTTGAATCTCTTCATCTCTCCCTTGAAGCTATTCTTTCACACAGTCTGTCGGCACGCTTTGTGGTGTCCACATGGTCCTAAATCTAGTCGGCAGGCATCGTTAAACAGCCTACCAGACTGTTTTTTTATTACAGTGCAACGATAAAACTGGGGGAGACAAAAATGCTAATTCAGAATGTGTGTGTGGAGGGGGTCATGTTCCCCCCCCTGTCCCAAGTGAAAGATGCACACCTGCCTTTAGGGTGCAAGATTTCTGGGACCATTCCTGGCAAGTGAGCTGCATCCCATATGTTACTAATTTGTTATAACATATCAGCTAATTATAACTTATGGTGTGATACGGTCCCAAACAGGTGAAGTAGGTCATTTCCATTTAACTACGCAGCCTGGAGTTGATTATCTGTCTTTTATTATTGCTACTTGACATAGAAAACAAACTAACAAATGTGGTTCTAAAAATGTTTAATTCTGAAGAGAAAACCCATTGCCTTCTCATCTTATGCTCAACAACAAGAAGCAAAACTGAGTAACCCTCCGTCCTCAGCACTGTTGATGAAACATCTGTAACTTTGTTGACTGGATTTTATGTCAGAATATGTTTAGAGTTGTACAAAATTTTTAGCCACTGTACAGTTAATAATATTTAGGTATAATGAAATCCTATAGAACACCATTGGACCAATCAGAATAGAAAACCTAAAAATCTATTTTATAATTACAGAGGTCATTGTACCACAAATACCACAAACACCCTCAGCTACTCCCACAACAACCACAACTGCTCCAACAACAACCACAGAATCTACCACAACAACCACAGTCGCTACTTCAAAAACCACAGAATCTCCCACAGCAACCACAGCTGCTCTCACAACAACCACAGCTGCTCCCACAACAACCACAGCTGCTCCCACAACAACCACAGCTGATCCCACAACAACCACAGCTGCTACCACAACAACCACAGCTGATCCCATATCAACAACAACTGCTCTCCCAACAAATACAGCTGCTCCCACAACAAACACAGTGGATCCCACAACAACCACAGCTACTCCCACAACAACCACAGCTACTCCCACAACAACCACAGCTGCTCTCACAACAACCACAGCTGCTCCTACAACAACCACTTCTGCTCCCACAACAACCACAGCTGATCCCACAACAACCACAGCTGCTCCCACAACAACCATAGCTGCTCCTACAACAACCACTTCTGCTCCCACAACAACCACAGCTGATCCCACAACAACCACAGCTGCTCTCACAACAACCACAGCTGCTCCTACAACAACCACTTCTGCTCCCACAACAACCACAGCTGATCCCACAACAACCACAGCTGCTCCCACAACAACCATAGCTGCTCCCACAACAACGACAGATACTTACACAACATTTTCAGGTGTTCCCACAACAACCACAGTCGCTCCCACAACAAACACAGCGGATCCCACAACAACCACAGCTACTCCCACAACAACCACAACTGCTCCAACAACAACCACAGAATCTACCACAACAAACATAGTCGCCACTTCAAAAATCACAGAATCTCCCACAGCAACCACAGCTGCTCTCACAACAACCACAGCTGCTCCCACAACAACCACAGCTGCTCCCACAACAACCACAGCTGATCCCACAACAACCACAGCTGCTCTCACAACAAACACAGCTACTCCCACAACAACGACAACTGCTCCCACAACAACCACAGCTGATCCCACAACAACCACAGCTACTCCCACAACAAACACAGCGGATCTCACAACAACCACAGCTACTCCCACAACAACCACAACTGCTCCAACAACAACCACAGAATCTACCACAACAACCACAGTCGCTACTTCAAAAACCACAGAATCTCCCACAGCAACCACAGCTGCTCTCACAACAACCACAGCTGCTCCCACAACAACCACAGCTGCTCCCACAACAACCACAGCTGATCCCACAACAACCACAGCTGCTACCACAACAACCACAGCTGCTCCCACAACAACCACAGCTGCTCCCACAACAACCACAGCTGATCCAACAACAACCACAGCTGCTCTCACAACAACCACAGCTACTCCCACAACAACCACAACTGCTCCCACAACAACCACAGCTGATCCCACAACAACCACAGCTACTCCCACAACAAACACAGCGGATCTCACAACAACCACAGCTACTCCCACAACAACCACAACTGCTCCAACAACAACCACAGAATCTACCACAACAACCACAGTCGCTACTTCAAAAACCACAGAATCTCCCACAGCAACCACAGCTGCTCTCACAACAACCAAAGCTGCTCCCACAACAACCACAGCTGCTCCCACAACAACCACAGCTGATCCCACAACAACCACAGCTGCTACCACAACAACCACAACTGCTCCCACAACAACCACAGCTGCTCCTACAACAACCACTTCTGCTCCCACAGCAACCACAGCTGATCCCACAACAACCACAGCTGCTCCCACAACAACCATAGCTGCTCCCACAACAACGACAGATACTTACACAACATTTTCTGGTGTTCCCACAACAACCACAGTCGCTCCCACAACAAACACAGCGGATCCCACAACAACCACAGCTACACCCAAAACAACCACAACTGCTCCAACAACAACCAAAGAATCTACCACAACAACCACAGCTGCTCCCACAACAATCACTGCTGATCCCATATCAACAACAGCTGCTCTCCCAACAACCACAGCTGCTCCCACAACAAACACAGCGGATCCCACAACAACCACAGCTACTCCCACAACAACCACAACTGCTCCAACAACAACCACAGAATCTACCACAACAACCACAGTCGCCACTTCAAAAATCACAGAATCTCCCACAGCAACCACAGCTGCTCTCACAACAACCACAGCTGCTCCCACAACAACCACAGCTGATCCCACAACAACCACAGCTGCTACCACAACAACCACAGCTGCTCCCACAACAACCACAGCTGCTCCCACAACAACGACAGCTGCTCCCATAACAACCACAGCTGCTCCCACAACAACCACAGCTGCTCCCACAACAATCACAGCTGATCCCATATCAACAACAGCTGCTCTCCCAACAACCACAGCTGCTCCCACAACAACCACAGCTGATCCCACAACAACCACAGCTGCTACCACAACAACCACAGCTGATCCCATATCAACAACAACTGCTCTCCCAACAAATACAGCTGCTCCCACAACAAACACAGTGGATCCCACAACAACCACAGCTACTCCCACAACAACCACAGCTACTCCCACAACAACCACAGCTGCTCCAACAACAACCACAGAATCTACAACAACAACCACAGTCGCCACTTCAAAAATCACAGAATCTCCCACAGAACCCACAGCTGCTCTCACAACAACCACAGCTGCTCCAACAACAACCACTTCTGC
The DNA here is from genome assembly GCF_021184085.1 of Oncorhynchus gorbuscha. NCBI lineage: Eukaryota > Metazoa > Chordata > Actinopteri > Salmoniformes > Salmonidae > Oncorhynchus > Oncorhynchus gorbuscha. The sequence goes on along the minus strand of NC_060196.1, from coordinate 14,955,239 downwards.
TCCCACAACAACCAAAGCTGATCCCACAACAACCACAGCTGCTCTCACAACAACCACAGCTACTCCCACAACAACCACAACTGCTCCCACAACAACCACAGCTGATCCCACAACAACCACAGCTACCCCCACAACAAACACAGCGGATCTCACAACAACCACAGCTACTCCCACAACAACCACAACTGCTCCAACAACAACCACAGAATCTACCACAACAACCACAGTCGCTACTTCAAAAACCACAGAATCTCCCACAGCAACCACAGCTGCTCTCACAACAACCACAGCTGCTCCCACAACAACCACAGCTGCTCCCACAACAACCACAGCTGATCCCACAACAACCACAGCTGCTACCACAACAACCACAGCTACTCCCACAACAACCACAGCTGCTCCCACAACAACGACAGCTGCTCCCACAACAACCACAGCTGCTCCCACAACAACCACAGCTGCTCCCACAACAATCACAGCTGATCCCATATCAACAACAGCTGCTCTCCCAACAACCACAGCTGCTCCCACAACAAACACAGCGGATCCCACAACAACCACAGCTACTCCCACAACAACCACAACTGCTCCAACAACAACCACAGAATCTACCACAACAACCACAGTCGCCACTTCAAAAATCACAGAATCTCCCATAGCAACCACAGCTGCTCTCACAACAACCACAGCTGCTCCCACAACAACCACAGCTGCTCCCACAACAACCACAGCTGATCCCACAACAACCATAGCTGCTCTCACAACAACCACAGCTACTCCCACAACAAACACAACTGCTCTCACAACAACCACAGCTGCTCCCACAACAACCACAGCTGCTCCCACAACAACCACAGCTGATCCCACAACAACCACAGCTGCTACCACAACAACCACAGCTGCTCCCACAACAACCACAGCTGCTCCCACAACAACGACAGCTGCTCCCACAACAACCACAGCTGCTCCCACAACAACCACAGCTGCTCCCACAACAATCACAGCTGCTCCCATATCAACAACAGCTGCTCTCCCAACAACCACAGCTGCTCCCACAACAACCACAGCTGATCCCATATCAACAACAACTGCTCTCCCAACAAATACAGCTGCTCCCACAACAAACACAGTGGATCTCACAACAACCACAGCTACTCCCACAACAACCACAGCTACTCCCACAACAACCACAGCTGCTCCAACAACAACCACAGAATCTACAACAACAACCACAGTCGCCACTTCAAAAATCACAGAATCTCCCACAGCAACCACAGCTGCTCTCACAACAACCACAGCTGCTCCCACAACAACCACAGCTGCTCCCACAACAACCACAGCTGATCCCACAACAACCACAGCTGCTACCACAACAACCACAGCTACTCCCACAACAACCACAACTGCTCCCACAACAACGACAGCTGCTCCCACAACAACCACAGCTGCTCCCACAACAACCACAGCTGCTCCCACAACAATCACAGCTGATCCCATATCAACAACAGCTGCTCTCCCAACAACCACAGCTGCTCCCACAACAAACACAGCGGATCCCACAACAACCACAGCTACTCCCACAACAACCACAACTGCTCCAACAACAACCACAGAATCTACCACAACAACCACAGTCGCCACTTCAAAAATCACAGAATCTCCCACAGCAACCACAGCTGCTCTCACAACAACCACAGCTGCTCCCACAACAACCACAGCTGCTCCCACAACAACCACAGCTGATCCCACAACAACCACAGCTGCTCTCACAACAACCACAGCTACTCCCACAACAACCACAACTGCTCCCACAACAACCACGGCTGATCCCACAACAACCACAGCTACTCCCACAACAAACACAGCAGATCGCACAACAACCACAGCTACTCCCACAACAACCACCACTGCTCCAACAACAACCACAGAATCTACCACAACAACCACAGTCGCCACCTCAAAAATCACAGAATCTCCCAAAGCAACCACAGCTGCTCTCACAACAACCACAGCTGCTCCGACAACAACCACAGCTACTCCCACAACAACCACAACTGCTCCCACAACAACCACAGCTGATCCCACAACAACCACAGCTACCCCCACAACAACCACAGCTGATCTCACAACAACCACAGCTACTCCCACAACAACCACAACTGCTCCAACAACAACCACAGAATCTACCACAACAACCACAGCTGCTCCCACAACAATCACTGCTGATCCCATATCAACAACAGCTGCTCTCCCAACAACCACAGCTGCTCCCACAACAAACACAGCGGATCCCACAACAACCACAGCTACTCCCACAACAACCACAACTGCTCCAACAACAACCACAGAATCTACCACAACAACCACAGTCGCCACTTCAAAAATCACAGAATCTCCCACAGCAACCACAGCTGCTCTCACAACAACCACAGCTGCTCCCACAACAACCACAGCTGATCCCACAACAACCACAGCTGCTACCACAACAACCACAGCTGCTCCCACAACAACCACAGCTGCTCCCACAACAACGACAGCTGCTCCCACAACAACCACAGCTGCTCCCACAACAACCACAGCTGCTCCCACAACAATCACAGCTGATCCCATATCAACAACAGCTGCTCTCCCAACAACCACAGCTGCTCCCACAACAACCACAGCTGATCCCACAACAACCACAGCTGCTACCACAACAACCACAGCTGATCCCATATCAACAACAACTGCTCTCCCAACAAATACAGCTGCTCCCACAACAAACACAGTGGATCCCACAACAACCACAGCTACTCCCACAACAACCACAGCTACTCCCACAACAACCACAGCTGCTCCAACAACAACCACAGAATCTACAACAACAACCACAGTCGCCACTTCAAAAATCACAGAATCTCCCACAGAACCCACAGCTGCTCTCACAACAACCACAGCTGCTCCAACAACAACCACTTCTGCTCCCACAACAACCAAAGCTGATCCCACAACAACCACAGCTGCTCTCACAACAACCACAGCTACTCCCACAACAACCACAACTGCTCCCACAACAACCACAGCTGATCCCACAACAACCACAGCTACCCCCACAAAAACACAGCGGATCTCACAACAACCACAGCTACTCCCACAACAACCACAACTGCTCCAACAACAACCACAGAATCTACCACAACAACCACAGTCGCTACTTCAAAAACCACAGAATCTCCCACAGCAACCACAGCTGCTCTCACAACAACCACAGCTGCTCCCACAACAACCACAGCTGCTCCCACAACAACCACAGCTGATCCCACAACAACCACAGCTGCTACCACAACAACCACAGCTACTCCCACAACAACCACAGCTGCTCCCACAACAACGACAGCTGCTCCCACAACAACCACAGCTGCTCCCACAACAACCACAGCTGCTCCCACAACAATCACAGCTGATCCCATATCAACAACAGCTGCTCTCCCAACAACCACAGCTGCTCCCACAACAAACACAGCGGATCCCACAACAACCACAGCTACTCCCACAACAACCACAACTGCTCCAACAACAACCACAGAATCTACCACAACAACCACAGTCGCCACTTCAAAAATCACAGAATCTCCCATAGCAACCACAGCTGCTCTCACAACAACCACAGCTGCTCCCACAACAACCACAGCTGCTCCCACAACAACCACAGCTGATCCCACAACAACCATAGCTGCTCTCACAACAACCACAGCTACTCCCACAACAAACACAACTGCTCTCACAACAACCACAGCTGCTCCCACAACAACCACAGCTGCTCCCACAACAACCACAGCTGATCCCACAACAACCACAGCTGCTACCACAACAACCACAGCTGCTCCCACAACAACCACAGCTGCTCCCACAACAACCACAGCTACTCCCACAACAACCACCACTGCTCCAACAACAACCACAGAATCTACCACAACAACCACAGTCGCCACCTCAAAAATCACAGAATCTCCCAAAGCAACCACAGCTGCTCTCACAACAACCACAGCTGCTCCGACAACAACCACAGCTACTCCCACAACAACCACAACTGCTCCCACAACAACCACAGCTGATCCCACAACAACCACAGCTACCCCCACAACAACCACAGCTGATCTCACAACAACCACAGCTACTCCCACAACAACCACAACTGCTCCAACAACAACCACAGAATCTACCACAACAACCACAGCTGCTCCCACAACAATCACTGCTGATCCCATATCAACAACAGCTGCTCTCCCAACAACCACAGCTGCTCCCACAACAAACACAGCGGATCCCACAACAACCACAGCTACTCCCACAACAACCACAACTGCTCCAACAACAACCACAGAATCTACCACAACAACCACAGTCGCCACTTCAAAAATCACAGAATCTCCCACAGCAACCACAGCTGCTCTCACAACAACCACAGCTGCTCCCACAACAACCACAGCTGATCCCACAACAACCACAGCTGCTACCACAACAACCACAGCTGCTCCCACAACAACCACAGCTGCTCCCACAACAACGACAGCTGCTCCCACAACAACCACAGCTGCTCCCACAACAACCACAGCTGCTCCCACAACAATCACAGCTGATCCCATATCAACAACAGCTGCTCTCCCAACAACCACAGCTGCTCCCACAACAACCACAGCTGATCCCACAACAACCACAGCTGCTACCACAACAACCACAGCTGATCCCATATCAACAACAACTGCTCTCCCAACAAATACAGCTGCTCCCACAACAAACACAGTGGATCCCACAACAACCACAGCTACTCCCACAACAACCACAGCTACTCCCACAACAACCACAGCTGCTCCAACAACAACCACAGAATCTACAACAACAACCACAGTCGCCACTTCAAAATCACAGAATCTCCCACAGAACCCACAGCTGCTCTCACAACAACCACAGCTGCTCCAACAACAACCACTTCTGCTCCCACAACAACCAAAGCTGATCCCACAACAACCACAGCTGCTCTCACAACAACCACAGCTACTCCCACAACAACCACAACTGCTCCCACAACAACCACAGCTGATCCCACAACAACCACAGCTACCCCCACAACAAACACAGCGGATCTCACAACAACCACAGCTACTCCCACAACAACCACAACTGCTCCAACAACAACCACAGAATCTACCACAACAACCACAGTCGCTACTTCAAAAACCACAGAATCTCCCACAGCAACCACAGCTGCTCTCACAACAACCACAGCTGCTCCCACAACAACCACAGCTGCTCCCACAACAACCACAGCTGATCCCACAACAAACCACAGCTGCTACCACAACAACCACAGCTACTCCCACAACAACCACAGCTGCTCCCACAACAACGACAGCTGCTCCCACAACAACCACAGCTGCTCCCACAACAACCACAGCTGCTCCCACAACAATCACAGCTGATCCCATATCAACAACAGCTGCTCTCCCAACAACCACAGCTGCTCCCACAACAAACACAGCGGATCCCACAACAACCACAGCTACTCCCACAACAACCACAACTGCTCCAACAACAACCACAGAATCTACCACAACAACCACAGTCGCCACTTCAAAAATCACAGAATCTCCCATAGCAACCACAGCTGCTCTCACAACAACCACAGCTGCTCCCACAACAACCACAGCTGCTCCCACAACAACCACAGCTGATCCCACAACAACCATAGCTGCTCCACAACAACCACAGCTACTCCCACAACAAACACAACTGCTCTCACAACAACCACAGCTGCTCCCACAACAACCACAGCTGCTCCCACAACAACCACAGCTGATCCCACAACAACCACAGCTGCTACCACAACAACCACAGCTGCTCCCACAACAACCACAGCTGCTCCCACAACAACGACAGCTGCTCCCACAACAACCACAGCTGCTCCCACAACAACCACAGCTGCTCCCACAACAATCACAGCTGCTCCCATATCAACAACAGCTGCTCTCCCAACAACCACAGCTGCTCCCACAACAACCACAGCTGATCCCATATCAACAACAACTGCTCTCCCAACAAATACAGCTGCTCCCACAACAAACACAGTGGATCTCACAACAACCACAGCTACTCCCACAACAACCACAGCTACTCCCACAACAACCACAGCTGCTCCAACAACAACCACAGAATCTACAACAACAACCACAGTCGCCACTTCAAAAATCACAGAATCTCCCACAGCAACCACAGCTGCTCTCACAACAACCACAGCTGCTCCCACAACAACCACAGCTGCTCCAACAACAACCACTTCTGCTCCCACAACAACCAAAGCTGATCCCACAACAACCACAGCTGCTACCACAACAACCACAGCTGCTCCCACAACAACCACAGCTGATCCCACAACAACCACAGCTGCTCTCACAACAACCACAGCTACTCCCACAACAAACACAACTGCTCTCACAACAACCACAGCTGCTCCCACAACAACCACAGCTGCTCCCACAACAACCACAGCTGATCCCGCAACAACCACAGCTGCTACCACAACAACCACAGCTGCTCCCACAACAACCACAGCTGCTCCCACAACAACGACAGCTGCTCCCACAACAACCACAGCTGCTCCCACAACAACCACAGCTGCTCCCACAACAATCACAGCTGATCCCATATCAACAACAGCTGCTCTCCCAACAACCACAGCTGCTCCCACAACAACCACAGCTGATCCCATATCAACAACAACTGCTCTCCCAACAAATACAGCTGCTCCCACAACAAACACAGTGGATCTCACAACAACCACAGCTACTCCCACAACAACCACAGCTACTCCCACAACAACCACAGCTGCTCCAACAACAACCACAGAATCTACAACAACAACCACAGTCGCCACTTCAAAAATCACAGAATCTCCCACAGAACCCACAGCTGCTCTCACAACAACCACAGCTGCTCCTCCAACAACCACTTCTGCTCCCACAACAACCACAGCTGATCCCACAACAACCACAGCTGATCCCACAACAACCACAGCTGCTCTCACAACAACCACAGCTACTCCCACAACAACCACAACTGCTCCCACAACAACCACAGCTGATCCCACAACAACCACAGCTACCCCCACAACAAACACAGCAGATCGCACAACAACCATAGCTACTCCCACAACAACCACAACTGCTCCAACAACAACCACAGAATCTACCACAACAACCACAGTCGCTACTTCAAAAACCACAGAATCTCCCACAGCAACCACAGCTGCTCTCACAACAACCACAGCTGCTCCCACAACAACCACAGCTGCTCCCACAACAACCACAGCTGATCCCACAACAACCACAGCTGCTACCACAACAACCACAGCTACTCCCACAACAACCACAGCTGCTCCCACAACAACGACAGCTGCTCCCACAACAACCACAGCTGCTCCCACAACAACCACAGCTGCTCCCACAACAATCACAGCTGATCCCATATCAACAACAGCTGCTCTCCCAACAACCACAGCTGCTCCCACAACAAACACAGCGGATCCCACAACAACCACAGCTACTCCCACAACAAACACAGCAGATCGCACAACAACCACAGCTACTCCCACAACAACCACCACTGCTCCAACAACAACCACAGAATCTACCACAACAACCACAGTCGCCACCTCAAAAATCACAGAATCTCCCAAAGCAACCACAGCTGCTCTCACAACAACCACAGCTGCTCCGACAACAACCACAGCTACTCCCACAACAACCACAACTGCTCCCACAACAACCACAGCTGATCCCACAACAACCACAGCTACCCCCACAACAAACACAGCGGATCTCACAACAACCACAGCTACTCCCACAACAACCACAACTGCTCCAATAACAACCACAGAATCTACCACAACAACCACAGTCGCTACTTCAAAAACCACAGAATCTCCCACAGCAACCACAGCTGCTCTCACAACAACCACAGCTGCTCCCACAACAACCACAGCTGCTCCCACAACAACCACAGCTGATCCCACAACAACCACAGCTGCTACCACAACAACCACAGCTGCTCCCACAACAACCACAGCTGCTCCCACAACAACCACAGCTGATCCCACAACAACCACAGCTTCTACCACAACAACCACAGCTGCTACCACAACAACCACAGCTACTCCCACAACAACCACAGCTGCTCCCACAACAACGACAGCTGCTCCCACAACAACCACAGCTGCTCCCACAACAACCACAGCTGCTCCCACAACAACCACAGCTGCTCTCCCAACAACCACAGCTGCTCCCACAACAAACACAGCGGATCCCACAACAACCACAGCTACTCCCACAACAACCACAACTGCTCCAACAACAACCACAGAATCTACCACAACAACCACAGTCGCCACTTCAAAAATCACAGAATCTCCCACAGCAACCACAGCTGCTCTCACAACAACCACAGCTGCTCCCACAACAACCACAGCTGCTCCCACAACAACCACAGCTGCTCTCACAACAACCACAGCTACTCCCACAACAACCACAACTGCTCCTACAACAACCACGGCTGATCCCACAACAACCACAGCTACTCCCACAACAAACACAGCAGATCTCACAACAACCACAGCTACTCCCACAACAACCACAACTGCTCCAACAACAACCACAGAATCTACCACAACAACCACAGTCGCCACTTCAAAAATCACAGAATCTCCCACAGCAACCACAGCTGCTCTCACAACAACCACAGCTGCTCCCACAACAACCAAAGCTGCTCTCACAACAACCACAGCTGCTCCCACAACAACTACAGCTGCTCCCACAACAACCACAGCTGATCCCACAACAACCACAGCTGCTCTCACAACAACCACAGCTACTCCCACAACAACCACAGCTACTCCCACAACAAACACAGCGGATCTCACAACAACCACAGCTACTCCCACAACAACCACAACTGCTCCAACAACAACCACAGAATCTACCACAACAACCACAGTCGCCACCTCAAAAATCACAGAATCTCCCAAAGCAACCACAGCTGCTCTCACAACAACCACAGCTGCTCCGACAACAACCACAGCTGCTCTCACAACAACCACAGCTGCTCCCACAACAACCACAGCTGCTCCCACAACAACCACAGCTGCTCCCACAACAACCACAGCTGCTCCCACAACAACCACAGCTGCTCCCCCAACAACCACAGCTGCTCCCACAACAAACACAGCTAATCCCACAAAAACCACAGCTGCTCTCACAACAACCACAGCTGCTCCCACAACAACCACAGCTGCTCCCCCAACAACCACAGCTGCTCCCCCAACAACCACAGCTGCTCTCACAACAACCACAGCTGCTCCCACAACAATCACAGCTGATCCCATATCAACAACAGCTGCTCACCCAACAACCACAGCTGCTCCCACAACAATCACAGCTGATCCCATATCAACAACAGCTGCTCACCCAACAACCACAGCTGCTCCCACAACAAACACAGCGGATCCCACAACAACCACAGCTACTCCCACAGCAACCACAGTCGCCACCTCAAAAATCACAGAATCTCCCAAAGCAACCACAGCTGCTCTCACAACAACCACAGCTGCTCCGACAACAACCACAGCTGCTCTCACAACAACCACAGCTGCTCCCACAACAACCACAGCTGCTCCCACAACAACCACAGCTGCTCCCACAAAAACCACAGCTGCTCTCACAACAACCACAGCTGCTCCCACAACAACCACAGCTGCTCCCCCAACAACCACAGCTGCTCCCCCAACAACCACAGCTGCTCTCACAACAACCACAGCTGCTCCCACAACAATCACAGCTGATCCCATATCAACAACAGCTGCTCACCCAACAACCACAGCTGCTCCCACAACAAACACAGCGGATCCCACAACAACCACAGCTACTCCCACAGCAACCACAGTCACTACTTCAAAAACCACAGAATCTACCACAACAACCACAGCTGCTCCCACAACAACCACAGCTGCTACGACAACAACCACAGCTGCTACGACAACAGCCCCAGATGTTCCAACAACAATCATATCTACTCCAACATCAACCACAGCTTCTCCCACAACAAACACACCGGCTCCCACAACAACCCCAAATGATCCCACAACATCAACAGCTGCTCGCACAACAACCACAGCAGTTCCCACAACAACCACAGCTATTCCCACAATAACCACAGCTTCTCCAACAACAACCACAACTGCTCCAACAACAACCACAGCTGCTCCAACAACAACCTCAGAATCTACCACAACAACCACAGTCTCTGCCACAACAACCACAGCTGTTCCCACAACAACCACAGCTGCTCCCACAACAATCACAGCTGATTCCATATCAACAACAGCTACTCCCACAACAACCACAGCTGCTCCAACAACAACCACAGAATCTACCATAACAACCAAAGTCGCCACTTCAAAAATCACAGAATCTCCCACAGCAACCACAGCTGCTCTTACAACAACCACAGCTGCTCCCACAACAACCACAGCAGCTCACACAACAACCACAGCTGATCTCACAACAACCACAGCTGCTCTCACAACAACCACAGCTGCTCCCACATCAACCACAGCTGCTCCCACATCAACCACAGCTGCTCCCACAACAACAACAGCTGCTCCAACAACAGCCACAGCTAATCCCGCAGCAACGACAGCTACTTACACAACATTCTCAGGTGTTCCCACAACAACCACAGCTGATCCCACAAAAACCACAGCTGCTCCCACAACAAACACAGCGGCTCCCACAACAAACACAGCTGCTCCCACAACAACCACAGCTGCTCCCACAACAACCACAGCTGTTGCCACACAAACCACAGCTGCTATGACAACAACTCCAGATGTTCCAAAAACAACCACATCTGCTTCAACAACAACCACAGCTTCTCCCACAACCACCATACAAGCTCCAGCGACAACTACAATGGGGGCTACAACAACCACAGATGCTCCCACATCAACGACGCCATCTCCATCAACAACCACAACTGCTCGCACAACAACCACATCCTTCCCCACAACACCCACATCTGATCCCACAACAAACACAGCAGCTCCAAAGACAACTACAACTGAGGCTACAACAACCACAGATACTCCAATGACAGCCACAGCTGCTCCCACAACAACCACAGCTGCTCCATCAACAACCACAGCTAATCCCACAACAACGACAGCTATTTACACAACATCCTCAGGTGTTCCCACATTAACCACACATGCTTCAACAGCAACCACAAAATCTTCCACAACAACTACAGCTGCTCTCCCAACAACCACAGCTTCTCCCACAACAAACACAGCTGCTCCAGCAACAACAACATATGCTCCCACATCAACCCCTTCTGCTCCCACAACAACCACAGCTGTTCCAGCAACAACCACAGCTGCTCAAGCAACAACAACATATGCTGCCACAACAACCATTTCTGCTCCCACAACAACCACAGTTGCTCAAGAAACAACAACATATGCTCCCACTTCAACCACTTCTGCTCCCACAACAACCACAGCTGCTCCAGCAACAACCACAGCTGCTCAAGCAACAACAACATATTCTGCCACAACAACCACTTCTGCTCCAGCAACAACCACAGCTGCTCTCAAAACCACCACAGCTGCTGCCACAACAACCACAGCTGCTCCAACCACAACCACAGAATCTCCCACAACAACCATAGTCACGACTTCAAAAACCACAGAATCTCCCACAGCAACCACAGCTGCTCCCACAACAACCACAGCTGCTCCAACAACAACCACAGCTGCTCTCACAACAACTACATCTGCTCTCACAACAATCACATCTGCTCCAACAACAACCACAGCTGCTCTCACAACAACCACAGCTGCTCCAACAACAACCACAGCTAATCCCATAACAACGACAGCTACTTACACAACATCCTCAGGTGTTCCAACAGCAATGACAGCTGCTCCATCAAAAACCTCAGAATCTCCCACAACAACCACAGATGCACCCACAACAACCACAGTTGCTCTTACAACAACCACAGCAACTTTCACAACAATCACAGCTGCTCCCACGACAACCACAGCTGCTCCAACAACAACCACAACCGCTCGCACAACAACCACATCCTTCCCCACAACACCCACATCTGCTCCCACAACAGCCACAGCAGCTCCAAAGACAACTACAACTGAGGCTACAACAACCACAGATACTCCAACGACAACCACAGCTGCTCCCACAACAACCACAGCTGTTCCAGCAACAACCACAGCTGCTCAAGCAACAACAACATATGCTGCCACAACAACCATTTCTGCTCCCACAACAACCACAGCTGCTCCAGCAACAACCACAGCTGCGCAAACAACAACAACATATGCTCCCACATCAACCACTTCTGCTCCCACAACAACCACAGCTGCTCCAGCAACAACAACATATGCTCTCACAACAACTACTTCTGCTCCCACAACAACCACAGCTGCTCCAGCAACAACAACATATGCTCCCACAACAACTACTTCTGCTCCAGCAACAACCACAGCTGCTCAAGCAACAACAACATATTCTGCCACAACAACCACAGCTGCTCCAAGAACAACAACAGCTGCTCTGACCACAGTTACAACTGTTTATTCAACCACTACCACAACAGTGGCCCCTCCACCACCAGAGGTGAAGTTGGAGTTCAAATTGGAGCAAAACTTCACAGCAGATTTGAATAATGTTTCTTCACCAGAGTTCAAAGAATTAGCAAATACTGTGTCTACAGCGGTAAATACTGTTTTACTTTCATTTTCAACCCTTTTCATATCATACTTTTAGATTCCCTAACAAAAAAAGGTTTGGGTCTAGTCAATTCAGTAAACAAAATATCATGTTATTAAATCAGAGAATAAAATCTAAAACTATTCTGCTCAATGATTGCTTCGACTGAATTTAAATGATTGATTGATATATTGATTTAGAAGTAGTTTACAAGTAATGAAGAAAATATTTCAAACCTTTAAATTGGGGTTAGGGTGAGTTGTAAACTATATTTCAATGTAAAACCTTCGCAATGTCTCAGGACATATTCATGTATAAAATATGATATATTCCTATATTTTTTTTACAGCTGGAAAATGTGTACAAAAGTAAATATGGATCCAGTTTCGTTCGCATAGAAGTTATAGGTTTCAGGTAAGAAGTAATTCTAAGCATTTTTTTCTGACATCGTGTTTGGGGTTCTAATTAAGGTAGAAGTCATTTGTTTAATTTTTCATATTTATCATAGCATTTTAACATGAATCTGATCTGTTGATGAAATCATAATTTAAAATAATGATTTTGGTTGTTTTCCAGTCAAGGTTCAATTGTGGTAATCACTAAGCTGGTATTTAACGATACCAGCGTAGTCCCTGCGAACAGTGATGTGGCTGCCACGATGACAGAGGCAGTTTCAAGCAACAGCTCTAATTTCTCTCTCCCAGTGAACACAGCCTCCATTGTGGCAACAAGTAAGACACACATATTATTTGCACTAGTTGTTCATCACAGATTTCCTGTTACTAATGTTTATAACATATCAGTTAATTATAACTTGCACATGCAAGGAATGGTTCATTCAAGACTGTGCAATTCTATTAAAATAAATCACAACGTAGGTGGTGTGATCCTGTCCCAAACAGGTTTCCATTTAACTATGCAGCCTGGAGTTGATTATCTGTCTTTTATTATTGCTACTTGACATAGAAAACAAACTAACAAATGTGGTTGTAAAAGTGCTTCATTCTGAAGAGAAAACACAGTACCTTCTTATCTTATGCTCAACAACAAGAAGAAAAACTGAGTAACCCTACGTCCTCAGCACTGTTGATGAAACGTCTGTAACTTTGTTGACTGGGTTTTATGTCAGACTTTGTTTAGAGTTGTACACCATTTTTAGCCACTGTACATTTAATACGATTTAGGTATAATGGAATCCTATAGAACACCATTGGACCAATCAGAATAGAAAACCGAACAATCCATTTTATAATTACAGAGGTGATTGTACCAACACCACCCCCAGCAGCCACAACTCCAACTTCAGCGGTGGATACAACAACCACAGCTGCTCCTACATCAACCACAGCGGTTCCACAAACAACAACAGCTACTCTCACAACAACCACAGATGCTCCCACAACAAACACAGCAGCGCCCACAACAACCACAGCTGCTCCCACAACAACCACAGCTGTTCCCACAACATCGCCACCTGCTCAGACAAAAACCACAGATGTTCCAACAACAACTACAGCTGCTCCCACAACCACCCCCGCTGCTCCCACGACAAACACAGCAGCTCCCACAACAAGCACAGCTGTTCCCACAACAACGCCACATGCTCCGACAAAAAACCCAGATGTTCCAACAACAACCACACCTGCTCCAACAACAATCACAGTTCCTCCCATATCAACCACAGCTGCTCTCCCAACAACCGCAGCCTCACCCACAACAAACACAGCGGCTCCCACAACATCCGCAGCTGCTCCCACAACAACCACAGCTGCTCCAACAACAACCACAGCCTATCCCACAACAACCACAGCTGCTCCCACAACAACCACAGCTGCTCCAACAACAACCACAGAATCTCCCACAACAATAACAGTCACTACTTCAAAAACCCCAGCTGCTCTAACAACAAACTCAGCTGTTGCCACAACAACCACAGCTGCTCCCACAACAATCACAGAATCTCCCAAAACAACCACAGCTGCTCCCACAACAACCACAGCTACTCCAACAACAACCACAGCCTATGCCACAACAACCACAGCTGCTCCTACAGCAACCACAGCTGCTCCAACAACAACCACAACTGTTCCCACAACAACCACAGCTGCACCCACAACAACCACAGGTGCACCCACAACAACCACAGCCATCCCCACAACACCCATAGCTTCTCCCACAGCAACCATAGAAGCTCCAACGACAACTACAATTGGGGCAACAACAACCACAGATACTTTAAAAACAACCACAGCTGTTCCCACAACAACCACGGCTACTCCGACAACAACCCCAGATGTACCAACCACAACCACAACTCTTCCAACAACAACCACAACTGCTCCCACAACAAACACAGAAACATCCACAACAACCACAGCCATCCCCACAACAACCAGAGCAGCTCCAACGACAACTACAATTGGGGCTACAACAACTACAGCTCCTCCAACAACAACCAGAGCTGTTCCCACAACAACCACAGCTGTTCCCACAACAACCACAGCTGCTCCCACAACAACCCCAGCTGCTCCAACAACAACCTCAGATGTTCCCACAACTACAATTGGGGCTACAACAACCACAGATACTCCAACAACAACCACTACTGCTCCCACATCAACCACAGCTGTTCCCACAACAACCACATCCTTCCCCACATCTGCTCCCACAACAACCACAGCAGCTTCAACGACAACTACAATTGGGGCTACAGCAACTACAGATACTCCAACGACAACAACAACTGCTCCCACATCAACCATAGCTTCTCCAACAAAAACCACAGCTGTTCCCACAACAACCCCAGCTGTTCCCACAACAACCACAGCTGCTCCCACAACAACCACAGCTGCTCCAACAACAACCCCAGATGTTCCAACAACAACCACATCTGCTCCAACAACAACCACAGCTTCTCCCACAACAACCATACAAGCTCCAACGAAAACTACAATTGGGGCTACAACAACCACAGATACTCCAACAACAACCACTACTGCTCCCACATCAACCACACCTTCTCCAACAACAACCACAGCTGCTCACACAACAACCACATCCTTCCCCACAACACCCACATCTGCTCCCACAACAACCACAGCAGCTCCAACGACAACTACAATTGGGGATACAGAAACTATAGATACTCCAACGACAACCACAACTGCTCCCACATCAACCATAGCTTCTCCAACAACAACCACAGCTGTTCCCACAACAACCACAGCTGTTTCCACAACAACCACAGCTGCTCCCACAACAACCGCAGTCGCTACTTCTAAAACCACAGCTGCTCCCACAACAACCACAACTTCTCCAACATCAACCACAGCTGCTCCCATAACTACTAAAGTTGCTCTCACAACTACTAAAGTTGCTCTCACAACAACCCCAGCTGCTCCAACAACAACCTCAGCTATTCCCACAAAAACCACAGCTGCTCCCACAACAACCACAGAATCCCCCACAACAACCACAGCTTCTCTCACCACAACCACAGCTGTTCCAACAACAACCACAACTGCTCCAACAACAACCACAGCTGTTCTTACAACCACAGCTCTTCCCACAGCAACCACAGAATCTCCCACAACAACCACAGATGCTCCCACAACAACCACTGCTGCTCCAACAACAACCACAGCTGCTCCCACAACAACCACAGCTACTCTAACAACAACCACAGCTTTTCTGACCACAGTTACAACTGGTTCTTCAACCACTACCACAACACCGGCCCCTCCACCACCAGAGGTTAAGTTGGAGTTCAAATTAGAGCAAATCTTCACAGCAGAGTTGAATAATGCATCTTCACCAGAGTTCCAAGCATTAGTAACCAGTGTGGCTACAGAGGTAAATTCTGTTTTACTTTCCACTCTTTTAATACTGTTCATCTTCATTTGTACAGTTTCTTAAAGGGGCATTTCAACCCTAAAATAAGTGTTCATATTTGTCATTATGTCAAGTACATTCCCTCTAATTGTTCATGTCAATGTTTCAGTTCCCAAGACACATTTCTAAATTTGCTTATATTACGCTTACAGCTGGACACAGTTTATCGAAACAAATATGGATCCAGTTTTAATCGCACAGAGGTTCTAGGTTTCAGGTACTTAGTTATTCTTTCCTTTTAGATTTTGGGCCATTATTGGAATACATTTTAAGATAGACATTGTATTCATCAATTAATTTAAAGGGAAATCATTAAATTGTGGTAGTGTTCATATTTGTCATAGCATTTAAATATGAATTTGCTTTACTGATGGTATCATATTAATTGTTTTTCATTTTTTTGTTTTCCAGTCAAGGTTCGGTTGTGGTAGATGCTAAGCTGATATTTAACAATGCCAGCTCAGTCCCTGAGTCCAGTGCAGTGGTTGCAACCTTGATAGAGAACATCTCAAGCAACAGCTCTTATATCTCTCTCCCACTGAACACAACTTCTATCGTGGCAACAAGTACGAAACCTTAATATTCTGAACTCTAAATGACTTAGTATTTCCAAGCACTCTCTCTAACTCAGGTGTTTTAAATACCAAGTTATCATACAGCTGCACTTCTTTATATGTCTGCATTTTACTTTCCTATGTTTGAATATATTAAATTAATTAGAGTTATCTGGTCTCTATATTACTTAACTGTTTAACATTCTAAGAATATTATAACAACTGAAACAAATTCCTATAAACGATTATTGATTGGACATCAAGTAATCTATTCTATCTTGTCATGTCACAATAAAATTCTGATCGCTAACAGTGATCAGATGTTGTCAAAGCTGTGTGCGATGCTTAATGTTTATTTTTTCTTCTGTTATACACACATAATGATATCTGATGATTTGCTGTCTTCCAGGAGTTGTTTCAACCTCAGCTACAACTACTACTTCTACTCCAGATCCTCCAATATCAACACCATATACGATCATGAATGTAACTTCAGCCCCCTCAAACAGGTCAACTACAAACATGGTTGTCAATGCAACATCGGATCCTGTGAACCTGTCAACAACACACATTGTGCTCAATGGAACATCAGCGCCTATAAATGTGTTAACATCAGCCCAAAATGCTGTCAATGTTACATCAGGACCTGTAACACAAAGCAATACAACTTCAACACTATCAACTACAACCCCATCTTTGTCAACTACCCCAATAGTCAACACAACAGCTCCTTCAACTACCCCAATAGTCAACACAACAGCTCCTTCAACTACCCCCATAGTCAACACAACAGCAACTCCAACTACCCCAGTAGTCAGTGCAACAACATCTCCAACTACCAATTTGACCGAAGTACTAACTACTCCATTACCAACTAAGCCGGTAGCAACTACCCCAGTACCAACTATCCAAGTGCCAACTACAACGGCATCCCATGCAACAGAGGCGCCACTGACCAGCCCACAACTGTCACTGCAGTTCAGCCTGATATCTATCTTCACTATCTCTCTGAGCAACAGCAGGTCACCAGAGTTCCTAACTTTGGCAAATCATGTGATGACACAGGTAACTTTCATTCAATTTAATACAGTGTCGTTAGTTGTTTGAAAGACGCATGACAAAATCAGAATCATGATCATCTTCGTCATAATTCATCATATGGCATCTTGATTACGAGCCTTACATTGTTGAATTGTTATTATAATATACATTAAAATTCTGTATACACTTTTTTTCAGCTGGATAATTTGTTCAAGGCTCAATTTGGAGCCAGATTCTTTCGAACTGTTGTCAATAGTTTCAGGTGGGTACATGATTATCATCTGAATGACTTTGAAACAGTGTGGATGATGGAGAAAAATAACATTTCAATGAGCATTGTTATTTAGTATGCCTTGGGAGTGGGTTGTTACTGAAGTAACGCTTGTAAAAGTTCTTAACATTTTTCTCATATTATTTTCAGGTCAGGGTCAATTGTGGTGGATTCTACGTTGATATTCAACAACATCAGCTCAGTGCCTAACGATAGCCTGGTAGCACAAACCTTACAAACTGCCATTACTTCCAACACGTCTGGCCTGACCTTACCTATCAATTCATCCTCCATTGTGGTCACACGTAAGACAATTCATCAACACATCGCTTTAGCTATTCTCACACACTCAAAACACTAGATGGCGCTGATAGATAGGGCTGCCTCGCTTCTAGTTCTTAGGAGACTTTGCAGTGTTTATTTTTTTTCTGTATTTTTTCTCACATTGTTAGCCCAGAAAATGTATGTGTTATTTATTACAGCTGGGAAACACTATCAGATATCAGAGCGACGGTAACTCACCAGCACTACCAGCATTATGACCAGCATTATGACCAGGCATTATGACCTGCAATACGACTTTCCCCAAAGCAGATCCTTTGTTTGCACCACCGAGGGCAATTGAACTGGAATATACTGTCGGAGTTGGTCCAGCAATCTGCATTATCAGTTCATCGCACCGACAGTAATTAACATCTCGCTGGGAAGAAGAGGACGGGGATGTATGTTTGATGATTAACAACAAATTATGTAATTGTGATAACATACAGGAACTCAAGTCCTTTTGTTCACCTGACCTAGAATACCTCACAATCAAATCTATATCCCCCCTCAAGCTGATACCACGATGGCCCTCAAGGAAATTCACTGGACTTTATGCAAACTGGAAACCATATATCCTGAAGCTGCATTTATTTTAGCTATTTTAGATTTGAACGAAGCAAATTTGAGAAAAAGGCTGCCTAAATTCTATCAGCAATTTGACTGTAGTACTCATGCTTCTAAAACACTAGACCACTGTTACTCCAACTTCTGGGATGCATACCAGTCCCTCCCCCGCCCTCCTTTCAGCAAATCTGACCACAACTAAATTTTTCTGCTCCCTTCCTATTGGCAGAAACTCAAACTGTTAGTACCCGTGCTGAGGACTATTCAACGCTGGTCTGACCAATTGGAATCCATGCTTCAATACTGTTTTGATCACGTGGACTGGGATATGTTCTGGGTAGCTTCCGAGAATAATATGGACGAATTCACTGAAACGATAACTGAGTTTATCAGGAAGTGTATAGGAATTTTGTACCCACTGTGACTCTTAAAACCAACCCTAACCAGAGACCGTGGATAGATGGCAGTATTCGCGTAAAACAGAAAACACGAACCACCGCATTTAAACATGGAAGATGACTGGGAATATGGAAGAATACAAACAGAGTAGTCATTCCCTCCGACAAGGCAATCAAACAGGCAAAACGTCAGTATAGAGACAAAGTGGATTCACAATTCAACGGCTCAATACGTAATGTGGTAGAGTCTACAGACAATCATGGACTACAAAAGGAAAAACAGAGGAAACAATAGGAAAACCAGCCATGTTGCGGACACCGACATATTGTTATTGGTTACTAACACAATGCAATAAAGGGTCCCTAGTGGACTAAACCGATATGACGGCTTGGTAGACCATGGACAAGGGTGGGGACAGATAATAATAATAATAATAATATATGCCATTTAGCAGACGCTTTTATCCAAAGCGACTTAAAGAGTGGGAAAGACATAATGGGACCCACTACACACAGTTGATAACTAGGCTCACTGACATGATTATACTTTTCACATGAATTATGAAAATAATTGCAATATATATATTCACGCCGTATGTCTTCTTGTCTCTTTGACTAAATCTTCGGTCTGTCTGCTGGACAGTTGGTCGACAGAAATTTTCTGGCTGTGTCCACCAGAGATCAAAGTCTTTCATAGTTGTAGCTCTGTTACAATGGATACGTCTGATGTACCAATGGTCGTTCTATAGGGAAATGTTCTCCATAATGGATCTTTCAGAGTACAATTCGGTCGATTGATCGTGAAATATTCTCCTTTCGTCTTCGGGTCGAGTTTCCTAGTCTATTCCACATATAGAGCTGCAGACTGTAACTGTGTGCATCTTTAGTTTTGTAGTTTTCCTAACCATTCGCAATGTCCGGTTCAACACTGTCTGTCTGCTTGTTCTGTAGAGTAGTTTTCATTTCAATGTGGGGACTGCCGTCCCTGCGTTTTCTTGACTAATTGTCACGTCGTCATTTTGTCACGAGTGGGTTTTATGCACTCAGGGAAAAGGGGTGTTCCCTCCTTTTGTCGTAATGTCTGTACTTACACTGACTTAAGACATCATATGAAAAACAATTATCTAATTTAGAAGTCTAAAATCACATTACATCTTCTCACAAATGGTTTCAAATTGAATCATGTCAGTTCCCCAAAATGTGGGTATAACCCTGACATTTACATTTACATTACATTTAAGTCATTTAGCAGACGCTCTTATCCAGAGCGACTTACAAATTGGTGCATTCACCTTATGACATCCAGTGGAACAGCCACTTTACAATAGTGCATCTAAATCTTTTAAGGGGGGTGAGAAGGATTACTTTATCCTATCCTAGGTATTCCTTAAAGAGGTGGGGTTTCAGGTGTCTCCGGAAGGTGGTGATTGACTCCGCTGTCCTGGCGTCATGAGGGAGTTTGTTCCACCATTGGAGGGCCAGAGCAGCGAACAGTTTTGACTGGGCTGAGCGGGAACTGTACTTCCTCAGTGGTAGGGAGGCGAGCAGGCCAGAGGTGGATGAACGCAGTGCCCTTGTTTGGGTGTAGGGCCTGATCAGAGCCTGGAGGTACTGAGGTGCCGTTCCCCTCACAGCTCCGTAGGCAAGCACCATGGTCTTGTAGCGGATGCGAGCTTCAACTGGAAGCCAGTGGAGAGAGCGGAGGAGCGGGGTGACGTGAGAGAACTTGGGAAGGTTGAACAACAGACGGGCTGCGGCGTTCTGGATGAGTTGTAGGGGTTTAATGGCACAGGCAGGGAGCCCAGCAACAGCGAGTTGCAGTAATCCAGACGGGAGATGACAAATGCCTGGATTAGGACCTGCGCCGCTTCCTGCGTGAGGCAGGGTCGTACTCTGCGAATGTTGTAGAGCATGAACCTACAGGAACTGTAGGAAATACTGTATATACATTCAAAGATACAGTTATGTTATTATTCTGTCCTTCATGAGATCCCAAAACACAACTGATCAGGCATTTCATCTCATATGTTTAGAAAAGTATTCTAAAATATTCTACTGTATTTTAGTCTGTGCCAATCTGATATTGCTCTCCCATATATTTAGATATTCTTAAATCCATTCGTTACTTAGATTGGTGTGTTTGCGGAATATGTTGTGAAATTATTAGATACTACTGGTTAGATATTGCTGCATCTGCTAAACAAGTGTATGTGACCAATACAATGTGTTTTTTATTTTAATAATTGCAAAATGTAAACATTGCATTGAATGTTGCATTTTTCAGGCGCTACTACAATGACTAATTCAACCACCTCCGCTGCAACAACTGCAGATGTCACCACGACCCCTCAGGCAGTGGCCAAAACCACCACCACCGCTGTTCCGGCAGCAACCACCACCACCACTGCAGTCGCACTAACTAACCCTCCATCTTCTAGTGAAGGAACCCTGATTCTTCGGTTCAGTCTCGATGAGAAATTCACCCCGGATCTTGCCAACCCGTCCTCTTCAGCATTCAAGGCTCTGGCTGGCAAAGTGGTCTCAGAGGTAAGTATCCAAATGCCTTTTCATCAATACACACCACACCAAAGAAACTGGATATGAGTTGGCATCCTATTGTTAGAATGAACCAAAGATTATTCAGTACAAAGTTATCGTACTCTGGGACCTCCCCGTTGAGAACAATGTCCAGACTTTTTTTACGGTCTTCTTAGTGGACATGAACCCATGTGCCTGCCTATGAACCCTTCTGCCTGCCTAACAGCTGTTATGGGCAACAGAAAGTACAATGTGCACAGCATGGGAAATATTTACAGTTTTGCATGTCAGTAGTCAAGTCATTAAGATATTAAACAACTTTCAAATGCAGAAATACAGCCAGTGTGATGCATTTAGCATCTTATGATGCAAAATGGATCATACCTGCTGTGTTTCTGTATTTGAATATTAAATATTTTCAAAACATTTTGGGGATTATTTCAACAATGGACTACTGAAACAAACACTAAAAGACGGTTTTTGAGTGGCGTATTCCTAACTTTGAAATTTGAAGTTTGGAGCAACTTCGGATTTTGACGTTGTATTGCATGTCAGTATTCATGTATGACACATTTTCCGTTAATGGTTAAGGTTTTGGATAGGGTTAAAACAGTATGTTTAGGCATTCATTCAGAAAGGTTAAGTTAACGGTTAATGTTTGGGATAGAGTTGAAACAAAAACATAATAAACTAGTGTCTACAACTGGTATTGAACCTGCAACCTTTGTATCCGTTGTTATGGGATTATGAGATTTCCTGATGTCTTTACGACATGGACAGGCATCCAATTTCAAGGTCAATCTTGAGCAGTCTGGTCTTTGTTATATGACATCAAAGCGTTATTTATTATAATCCTCAACATCTCATTTTTCAGAAAACATTAAGTCCTCTTGAATTACACCATTTCCCTCTCTCAGAAAAAAATCAGCTAAAGTATCCCAATTAGCAGAAGAGTCTGGGGCACCTTCTTGTAGCGCTTGGTGTTTTGACTATTTGACTCTGTTAAGCTTTGGTAATCATATTTTAATATTTCAATGCAGGTAAACAAGATTTTTGCTAGAACCCCAAGCTTCCTTCGTTCCATTGTCAACTCATTCAAGTAAGTATGAATTCTCATTACCGACTTGAATACTTTGATTATGACAGTGATGATAATGATTTCTGTGGGTTGTCCATTTTCTTTCCTAGGAGTGGATCTGTCGTAACCAACATGACTCTCGTGTTCAGTAACAAATCTTCGGTTCCCAGCGCATGCAGCGCACAAGCAACTTTCACCATCAGTTCCACCTCCCTGAACATCCTACCGGGCAGCGTCAATGTTGGTATGTATTAATTGTCACAATACAACTACACATCTGTAAGAGCAAAGTCAACATTTGAACAGAAACATGAAAAGACAATCTACTTTCATCATTCACTGAACCATATCTTTATTTTTCCTACTTTTTCAGAGTCATCAGTCAATTCAGGAAGTGCTCCCCGACCCACTGCCTTCTGTCTGGCTTTCTTGCCTCTCACTTTGGCACTGCTAATGGTACAGTTGCTGGCTAACTAATAATATAATAATAATAATAATAATAATAATAATAATAATAATAATAATAGCCTGTGTCATAGCTACTATGGCATTTTTTCACCAATGAATCGTTTTCCAGCTCTCATAGAGACAGCCTTATGATTAAGGACCTGCTTTGGCAGAAGAATGCACAATGGATTGTGCCTGTGTTAAAATGGCAAAATATATATGTATTTCATGTACATTCCCCCAAGTACATACACAAACAAAACACACCTAATTGTACATTTTGATGTCAAGTATGATTTTTGTGACATTCCTTAAGAAATCATATAGTTTTCTTCTGATTATGAATATTAAATGCATATACCTTTTCTCTCAAGTGACTGTATTTATACTTAACCATATAGGCTCCAAAGACATTACTTATTTATTTGCATCTTGCACACAGCAGCTTGCACATGTTTTATCTGTTAGATTAATATGTAAAATAACTGAAAGATTAGAAAACATCCAAATCCTGTGACATCCAAATCCTACTGTAATTCTTTTTTTTATTGTGTTATTTGATCATAGTTGCATTTTTAGTTATTAACTGATTGTAACTACTTTATATCTGTTTTTAAATTCACCAAGACCAAATAGAAAATACCTTTATGATAATTTTATTTTGGGTCATGTAATTGGGTTGAAAAAAGTTTATTTTTCTCAAATGTTGTGCACAAATTTGTTTTCATCTCTGTTCGTGAGAATTTATCCTTTGCCAAGATAATCCACCCCCCCATAACAGTTTTAGCATATGAACACTTCACATGTTGCATTTATACATTTGTTCAGTATTCCTGTCTATCTATCTATTTATCTTTCTATCTGTCAATAAATAAACGTTTTGAAGGAAACATGAAATCTTTTTTTTTGAGAAAGTAGTGTTCCAATTTATAAACGCAGTGGAAATTTGTAAGTCGCTCTGGATAAGAGCGTCTGCTAAATGACTGAAATGTAATGTAAATGAAATGGTGACTTGCACTCAACATTGAAAAATACCAGTTCATATTCTGAGCGATATCATCAATACGAATAATACCTCAAGTTAGTTAAAAAAATGTGTGAGGTGTTTTTGCAATATATTCATTCAAATTATACAACACCTAATGCAACATATGGAGTACAAAACTATATGGGGATATCAACGATAGTAGGGGAAAGTTTGTAGATAGAGCCATATATCCAAGATGGGAAAATGCAAAGGAAGAAATGAGAAGCACATAGCATCATACACCGCTCACACACTGCATGAGCACTATATAGCTTCTGAACACTAAAGATATAGATCTCTCTTATTCAAAACCAAAAACGCAATATATATATATATATATTGCAAACCTCCATCAAGCTCCTTAATTAATGGCATAAAATTGTCTGTTTTTAAGTTTCATTCTGTCCTTTAGTAATATCAATCACTCTACAAAATAAGTTTCTTCAATTGAAAATAAAGTTTAGTTCAGAAATCTCCTACAACGTTGTATGCTTGTTTTTGTAGCATGAAAAGTATATTTCTATATTATTACTAAGTAACATAATATGGGGTGTAATGGATTATGATGAACATATATCAAAACTGTTGGGCAAATTAACGTTCAATGATGAAACCACCAATTCTCACCATCAGTAAACCCCTTAAACCTTGCCTCCTCCTCCCAGCCAAGAAAAGTATATGAACAGTTAGGAGCAGAAGCTCTGAGCTGTCACATCAGGCCCATGTGTACAACTTCTAACTAGGCAATTGTGGCATCCTGTAGTGGAGCGGGTCGATAGCTTCAAGTTCCTTAAAGTCCAATCACTAAGGACCTTTCATGGTCCAAACTCATCAACACAGTTGTGAAGAGGGCATGAGATTGGAAGAACATTAAGTTATATTCAACAATTTAATGTATTAAATTGAATGAGACGATAATCCATACAATCTCCATTGATTATTGGATATCATAAGTGTAAACATTAGATCAAATGTTGGGAACATTCACCACCACTATGGTACACTTCTCCCAAAGGCTGAAGCCACATGGGATTCCCGCTGGTGCGGGGCTTCTGTCAGTACTGGATTACTGAATGTTTTTTCAGACCTGTATAAGCTATTTGGGAATTCAACTTTAATTAACCTGAGACGTTGATTCATCTAGGTTAGTTTGGAAAAAGTTTACAATGTCCTATTTAGAAATCTCATCAATTTGGATATTATTTAAAATATCTATTTCAGAATGTAAATGGCCAGATTTACACTTATTAGTTCAATTGGATAAGACATTGATATCATTCTGGATATCATAAGTAATGACTTGAGTGTGACCTGAATAATTTTTCATGAACGAATATACTGGGCACACTACAGCAGTCAATGATTTCACACGCTGAAATCAAACGGAACTACCCGGGGCGGCACTTCTGTTCCAAAAGGGGTAGGAATTTCAACGTAGCACATAAGATTCCCTTGGCAAGGGAAGGGTTTTACTTATAACGTATTATGTTCAAACCCTTTTCGCCGTTTTTTGACAATGTTTTAACCGGAATACGTGGCAACAACAAAATGCGCCTTGGTCTACTCGCGAGAGAGACAGAGATATATATATTGCTGGTCAAACATGTATCTCCTGAATTTCAATCGGCTGGCTCTTTGTCCTCGCTCGAGAAATTGGTAATCACCGAGCCTACCCTCGTCTGAAACGCGCAAGGCAGAAATAGCAATGCGTTTAGCAGAACGCATGTTTTATGATTCTGATTATCTGGACCAGTCCAGTGACTGCAGTTAAAGGACAGCTGACAAGATAGGAAAGTCTGTGCCAACTTGGAGAGACAGCTGACCGGAGGGAATAGACCCCACTGGGGCTGTCATGGGCTAGCTACCCATGCTGGCAGTCTCCGACACTGCTTCAGTATGTTGGAGACTCCCGCTAAGGACTACTGAAAGTCAACAAAGGAACATAACCGTAGAGCCTGCGAGAGCTGGGGCGCAAGATGTCTCAACGATTGAACACACGGCTACGGACCCAGGAACGGAAACGACCACGAGTAGGAACACAGCACACGAGACAACCATAACATCAGCAGGACACACACTTCAGGTGTGCAGCTGTGGTTGGGAGAGAGTAACATCGGCAAGGGGGTTAAGGATCCACCAAGGGAGTAAAAGGTGCTTGGGAGAGCAGAGACAGGGACCTCGCATTGACCCTCTTACGAAGCAGCCAGTCAAATCAGTCGAATGAAGCACAGCGACGGGACGCAAACCAAAGTTCACAGAGCATCAGCACCCCTGTAATGGAGGAAGATAACACAAGCACAGAAATGCCGGTGGATGAACTCAGCCAACCACAGAGACCTCTAAAATAGAAAAAGATCAAAGGGCACAGACCGAGTGTGAAGTGCCCCAAAGCCGTTGAAAAGAGAGAGTGGGAAACAATAAACAACGACCTGACAAAAATCTTGGAACAACAGGTAGGAACAGCATAGAAAAAGCTTGAAAGGATGGGAGACATTATCTACCACTACGGAGAAGAGCGCTTTGGACTAAACGAAAGGAGAAGTGGCAAGACACCACCCGCGCCAGCCAAATCTAGGAGGCAGCAAGAGATCGAGATACTTGTCAGGGTGAGAAGGCAGCTGAGAAAGCAGTGGAAGAAGGCCTCTGATGCAGAGAGAGAAGGTCTCATTCTACTCCAAGCAGACATCAAATGTCGGCTGGCAACGTTGCGAAGAGCGGAAAACTTTAGGAAACTTCGTAGGAAGAAGGAACACTCAAGAACACGGTTCTATAAAAAAAACTTTAAGTTTGTCAAAGACCTCTTCGCAAATGAAAAGTGCGGAATCCTAAAAACTCCAAAGCCAGAACTGGAAGAACATCTGGAAAAGGTCCACCAGGACACGAAAAGGCATGAGCAGATAATCATCCCACATGACATCCCACCTATTCAACCACCAGAATTCAATCTGGACAACCAGCAGAATTCAATCTGACCCTCCAAAATGGAAGGAAGTAGAGAACGTTGTCCGATGAGCAAGAGCGGCCTCGGCTCCTGGGCCTAATGGAGTACCATACATGCTCTACAAGAACGCCCCAGATGTTCTACACTTTCTTTGGAGGCTCATGAAGATAGTGTGGCAGAAGGAAATAATACCAAAGGCATGGCGAAGGGCTGGTGGTGTGCTAATCCCGAAAGTGAAGGATGCGACAGACATCAGTCAATTCCGACCAATCTCCCTTCTAAACGTCGAAGGGAAGATATTTTTCAGTTTAATAGCACAGAGGCTGTCCACTTACCTGGAAAGGAACAAGTATATTGATACATATGTACAGAAAGCAGGCATTCCTGCTTTCTCTGGTTGCCTGGAACATACTAGTATGATTTGGCACCAGCTCCAAACAGCTAAGAAGGACAAGAGAGACGTCTATGTCATCTTCCTCGACCTGGCCAATGCCTTTGGCTCAGTTCCCCATGAACTCCTCTGGGAATGCTTCAACATTTTCCACGTACCGGAACCCATCACTACACTGGTAAAGGCCTAATTCCAAGACCTGCAATTGTGTTTCACAACACCTGACTTCACAACAACATGGCAGCGCTTGGAAGTAGGCATAATGGCATGCTGTACAATTTTACCTCTGGCCTTCACTATGGCCATGGAAGTCATCATCAGGGCATCAAGATGAGTGGTTGGTGGTGAGAGAACTAAGGAAGGGCTCCGTCTCCCACCTATCCGAGCATACATGGATGACATGACTACACTGACCACCACTGCAGCATGCACCAGGTGGCTACTTGCAAAACTGCAGGATAACATCAAGTGGGCCCGGATGAAAATCAAGCCAAGCAAATCTCGAAGCATCTCCATAGTCAAGGGACAGCTTAAAGATGAGAGGTTCTGCATTGGAGATGACCCAATACCAACGGTGTCTGAGCAACCCATCAAGAGCCTGGGTAGATGGTACAACGAAAGCCTCCGGGATAAAGATCAAGTGCAGCAAGTAAGGCAGGACATCGCCGACGGTCTTGAGAACATCAACAAGCTCAAGCTTTGGTGCCTACAGTTTGGACTTCTCCCCCGGGTAATGTGGCCACTCACCGTCTATGAGGTCCCAATAACAACAGTAGAGAAGATGGAGCAAACCATTACCTCATACGTGAAGAAATGGCTAGGTGTCCCACGATGCCTGAGGAACATCGGCCTCTATGGCAAAGGGGTCCTTGAACTACCTCTTACAATTCTAACGGAGGAGTACAAGTGCTCTAAAGTAAGACTTCAGATGACATTGAATGACTCCAAAGACCAGACCATTAGCAAGGCTGCACCTCCCCTACAAACTGGACAGAAATGGACATCATCCAAGGCTGTGCAGCAAGCAACATCAGCCCTGAGACACCAATACATTGTGGGGAATATCCAGCATGGAAGAGGAGGCTTTGGCCTGGCAGCAAGCAAACCAACGTTCCATAAGGCAACAACATCTGAACGCAGGAAGCTGGTCGTCGAGTAGGTGCGCAGACCGGAGGAGACTGCAAGAAGTGCAAAGGCTGTCTCTCTTGCTAAACAAGGGCAATGGACGTGGTGGGAAGGCCTGGAGAGGAGAAAGATCAACTGGAGTGAGCTTTGGCAAATGGAGGCAAGCAACATCAGCTTCCTCATAAGAGCTGTTTATGATGTGCTTCCATCACAAAAAAACCTACATCAATGGTATGGCGAGGACCCGACCTGCCCCCTCTGTCCAGCTCCAGCGACTCTCAGGCATATAATGACAGGTTGTAAGACCAGCCTCTCACAAGGCTGCTACACCTGGAGGCACAATCAGGTCCTAAAGAGCCTGGCTGCAGCACTTGAGACCAAGAGGAGTGCAACCAATTCATTGCCTCCAAAAACAAGCAATCCTGTCAAAACAACAACATTCATCCGGGAGGGATAGAAAAGGCCCAAGCATCCTCCTACCAAGCCAGAAACTGGACACCAAGCCATGGCCCGGGACTTGAAGATGCTTGTCGATATTGGCCAGCAACTCATTTTTCCACCTGAGATTGCTTCTACCAACCTTAGGCCAGACATGATACTCTGGTCCCCTTCACAAACGGCTGTGTACATCATAGAGCTCACAGTCCCATGGGAAAACTCTGTTGAAGAGGCCTACGAGCGTAAGAAACTGAGTTATACAGAGTTGGCAGCAGACACAACTCAGCGTGGCTGGAATGCAAAAGTCTGGCCAGTTGAAGTGGGATGCAGAGGATTCGTGGCTTCTTCCACCATATGGTTGCTGAAAGAACTTGGAATCCATGGACAGGCTTTACGGCAGACCGTCTGAGCAGTTTCTCAAGCAGCTGAAAGAGGCAGCCAGTGGATCTGGATCAAACGGAAGGACCCTTGCTGGGCTATAACTTCATGACCCCCACCCCCACCTGAGAACCCAATTCAGATCCCTCCAACTTGAGGAGGGCATATGAGGTATGCGGTCAGCTGTAGGACTGGCTCAGGGAAGAGGACGCTCCTGCCTTGCATAGTCCCATGGGACATCTTAATTGGGCATGGGTCACAAAGCTAAGGCTTGATCACCCTTTAGCTGGCCACCTTTGATGAGGGTGTTTAGTGATTAAAGGCCGAAACACCCACTGATTCGAAGGCACACTACTGAGGATGTGTCCCAAAATTGACATCTTAATTAGTTAACCCAGTCTAAGAAATAAACCTCCCATGCCACTCTGTCAACATCACGGCAAATCTCATGTGAGTTCATACCATCTATTGGCACAATGTTCAGTTTTTAACATCTCGTCCCGTATTTTATGATTCTGAGGTGCATGCTCTATTGTCATAAGCAATTGTCGAACCCCTTACGCAATTTAGCGACAGTAAGAAGTATTTTCACAACTACTCCCCTCTTACCCCCATTCAACAAAAGAGTATAAACTAATTTCATACTGTGCTATCAATAACTGGCAATGAAAGTGATGTTTTATACTCTATACAACTATTTGTCTAACCGAGTAAAGAAAAGATCAGTCTACATTATTTGTTGACATACTTACAGGTCAGTAGTGTCAGACCTTAAGTGTGTGCAAACAACACTGGTGGTGTTTTCTCTACGGGTTCTATCTAATCTAACTCAACAGTACACCCCTTGTAGTTGCTCGTAGTTCTTTGCGGAGGCCTACTGTGCACTTGGAGGTGGAATTGTAGACACTTGAATGCTGAATCATTATTTTAAAGGTTAATATCTAAAGATATAAGAACTCGCTATTTGTTATCTACGCATAATCACTACACCCCTACCTACATGTCCAAATGACCTCAACTAACCTGTGCCCCCGCACATTGACTCGACACCGGCACCCCCTGTATATAGCCTTGTGATTGTTATTTTATTGTATTTTTTTAATGATTTTTTACTTAAGTTTATATGATCATTTTTGTCTTAACTCTTTCTTGAACTGTGCTGTTAAGGGCTTGTAAGTAAGCATTTCACGGTAAGGTCTACACATGTTGTATTCGGCGTATGTGACAAATAAAGTATGTATGTATGTATTATAATATAGTACAGACAGAACATCTATTTATAGTTCCTATTGGGCTTTTTCACTGATCGACACAACCTACTCCACATTTACAAAGTGAAAGCCATTGTCCTGATCCAGAAAACGTTGTCTATTTCCTTCTCAGCAAGGCATGTGGATTCAGGTTACAGAAATTACCACCATGAGATGTCATAGTTTTGTGCTGTTATGCATATACAGTATCACCACCAATAATAGCTCGACCACCAGCATCAGTAGTTCCATGACGTTTACACCTTTTGAATATTTGGAATGCACAAGACTCCACTTTGTCAATAAACTGGTGTAAACAACCCTAGTAATCTGACCGATCCTCTCAGTACATGAGCTCTTTTGAATGACACCCATGTGTTGCCCTGAAGTCACAAAGTGCACATTCAAACTTTTATTGGTTTAAATGTAACTTATTTATTTTGTTACAGTTACCACAGTACAAGTAGTTCACCAAAAAGTACCACAGGAACATCCCAGTCAAAACAGCTGTGGTGAAGCTAAGACTACATGATAAACACAAGCAGTGACTTCCGAAGGTATTCAGATCCCTTGACCCTTTCCACATTTTGTTACGTGAAAAGTTCTAGAATTTATTTAAAAAAAATAATCTACACACAATACCACATCATGACGAAGCAAAAACAAGTTTTTAGACATTTTTGCAAATGTATTAAATATAAAAAACAGAAATGCCTTATTTACAAAAGTATTCAGACCCTTTGCTATGAGATCCGAATTTGAGTTCAGATGCATCCTGTTTCCATTGATCATCCTTGAGATGTTTGGAGTCCACCTGTAGAAAATTAAATTGATTGGACATGATTTGGAAAGGCACACACCTCTCTATATAAGGTCCCACAGTTGACAGTCCATGTCAGAGCAAAAACCAAGCCATGAGGTCGCAGAAATTGTCCTTAGAGCTCCGAGACACGATTGTGTCAAAGCACAGATCTGGGGAAGGGTACGAAAACATTTCTGCAGCATTGAAGGTCCGCAAAAACACAGCGGCCTCCATCTTTCTTCAATGGAAGAAGTTTGGAACCCCCGAGATCTCCTAAAGCTGGCCACCCGGCCAAACTGAGCAATCGGGGGAGAAGGGCCTTGGTCAGAGAGGTGACCAAGAAACCAATGGTCACTCTGACAGAGCTCTAGTGTTCCTCTATGCAGATGGGAGAACCTACCAAAAGGACAACCATCTCTGCAGCACTCCACCAATCAGACCTTTATGGTAGATGGGCCAGACGGAAGCCACTAAACGCACATGACAACCCAGTTGGAGTTTTGGCAAACCCAGTTTGCCAAAAGGCACCTAAAGGACTCTCAGACCATGAGACACACAAGTCTCTGGTCTGATGTTGATTATGACGTTAGCTAATACGGTGACAACAATGATTTTTGGTCTGGTCACAGACAGCTGATATGTTGTCCTCTGAAGTCCACAAGGGAAAAGCTGAGGAGGAGGAGAGCAAGTAGATGAGAGACTTATACAAAATCATCATTATGTTTTTATGTGGCTGCTATGAAAGTGAACTGTGTTTGTTTGTGATCAGGTGTGTTTTCATTCCGCTGATTATGTGGGAAAAAGTTTCTTAAACGGAAGCAAACGGAACAAAATGGGGATAAACATTCCTGAATTTGTCCAATCGAAACTCTCATTTGCAACGGTTGGACTAATGATTATACCCTAGATCAGCTATATATGCAGGCAAGAGTGTGCAAGGCAGTATTGAATGTGTCACTGTCTGTCACCTTCATTTCTATCATTTTTCTCTTGACCTGTGCAGCTACGTTGTAAACTTTTATTTATATTCTAGGTTGTAGCAACCTCATAATGGGTATAGGGAAAAATTGAGTATCATGTAGTAGCCTAAACCTAACAATGTTACATTGAACTAGGTGAATGGAATATGAATGACAGTCAACCAATATGTTGTAATAGAAATAAGCACCTCATCTTAAATGTCACCGACCGCCACTGGTTGCACATTGTTTTCCAGTATACATTCTGATATCAGGAAGTACACATGGGAGGGCTGGTTTCTCAACAACCAAGATGCGACAAACACACTTGTGTCTCAGGGTGACCACACCCTCCATCTCTCTCTCTCTCTCTCTCTCTCAAACTCTCTCTCGCGCTCTCTCTCTTTCTCTTTCTCTCTCTGTCTGTAATTCAATATCCTTTAATCGCATGAATGACAAGGTCAACGTTGCCAAAGCAAAGTGACACACATAAACATTATGAAAACAACAGTGACAACAGTAAGAATAGTGCATTTAATACCAAATAAATTCTATATATAATACGGGAAAAAAAATGGAAAAACATCTGATACATATATATATATATATATACTGTATATACACAGTACCAGTGTGACAAAAGCGGGTCAAGCTGTCAAGGCAAATGGATACTTCAAAGAATCTAAAATCTAAAATCTATTCAGACTTGTTTTTATAACACTTTTTTTGTTACTACATGATTCCAAATATGTTATTTCATAGTTTTGATGTCTTTACTATTGATTTACATTGTTGAAAAAGATTCTGATAGGCAAATTGACATAATTTGAGTCAATTGGAGGTGTACTTGTATTTCAAGGCCTTCAAACTCAGTGCCTCTTTGCTTGACATCATAGGAAAACCAGTAGATGGTATAGAGTACAGTATATACATATGAGATGAGTAATGTAGGGTATGTAAACATTATATTAAGTGGCATTGTTTAAAGTGGCTAGTGATACATTTTTTAAATCAATTTTTACATTATTAAAGTGGCTGGAGTTGAGTCAGGATGTTGGCAGCAGCCACTCAATGTTAGTGGTGGATGTTTAACAGTCCGATGGCCTTGAGATAGAAGCTGTTTTTCAGTCTCACGGTCCCTGCTTTGATGCACCTGTACGGACCTCGCCTTCTGGATGATACCAGGGTGAACAGGCAGTGGCTCAGGTGGTTGTTGTCCTTGATGATCTTTATGGTCTTCCTGTGACATCGGGTGGTGTAGGTGTCCTGGAGGGCAGGTAGTTTGCCCCCGGTGATGCGTTGTGCAGACCTCACTACGCTCTGGAGAGTCTTACAGTTGTGGGCAGAGCAGTTGCCGCATCAGCCCGAAAGGATGCTCTCGATTGTGTATCTGTCAAAGTTTGTGAGTGCATTTGGTGACAAGTCACATTTCTTCAGCCTCCTGAGGTTGAAGAGGCACTGCTGCGCCTTCTTCACAACGCTGTCTGTGTGGGTGGACCAATTCAGTTTGTCCGTGATGTGTATGCCGAGGAACTTAAAACTTACTACCCTCTCCACTACTGTCGATGTGGATAGGGGAGGTGCTCCCTCTGCTGTTTCCTGAAGTCCACGATCATCTCCTTTGTTTTGTTGAGGTTGAGTGTGAGGTTATTTTCCTGACAACACACTCCAAGGGCCCTCACCTCCTCCCTGTAGGCCATCTCATTGTTATTGGTAATCAAGCCTACCACTTTAGTGTCGTCTGCAAACTTGATGATTGAGTTGGAGGCATGCATGGCCACGTAGTCGTGGGTGAACAGGGAGTACAGGAGAGAGCTCAGAACGTACCCTTGTGCTCAGAGAGCTCAGAACGTACCCTTGTGAGGCCTCAGTGTTGAGGATCAGCGGGGTGGAGATGTTGTTACCTACCCTCACCACCTGGTGGCGGCCCTGAACAAACAATAGTAAACAAGTATAAACACCATGGGTCCATGCAGTCATCATACCGCTCAAGAAGGAGAAGCCTTCTGTCTCATAGAGATTAACTTACTTTGGTGTGAAAAGATCAAATCAATATCCACAGGAAAACGAGTCCAATATCAACATAACCTGAAGGCCACTCAGCAAGGAAGAAGCCACTGTTCCAAAACCTCCATAAAAAATCCAGACTACGGTTTGCATCTTTGCTGCAGGAGGGACTGGTGCACTTCACAAAATAGATGGGTTCATTAAAAAAATTGGTAAAATACTAATTGAGTGTATATAAACTTCTGATCCACTGGGAATGTGACGAAAGAAATACAAGCTGAAATTAATTATTCTCTCTACTATTATCTTGACATTTCACATTCTTAAAATAAAGTAGTGATCCTTACTGATCTTAGACAGGGCATTTTTACTAGGATTAAATGTCAGGAATTGTTGGCTAAGGTGTACGTAAATTTCCGACTTCAACTGTATGTTGAAGATCGGAAATGGCTGTGTTCCAATATCTGCAACTGCATTCTTAGAATGCATGCCAAAGACAGACATACAGAGCCTCCCGTTCTACTTTGTGATTTTTTTGCAACATTTGTCCTCATCTGAAAATATCCCAGTGGTCTTTTCATTTAGTTGCAATGCTTTGAAATTTGCAGATAAAAACATGATGCATATGATTGACTTTATTTCCTAATCAAACCAAGATAATCATGTTTGTAGACACAGCATATTGCAAGACATGTTTAACTGTGCTCCTACTTTCATCCGGTACTATTCAAATGACCTTGATGTTGTATTTAAGCTCCAAGTGTAATGATCTGATAGGATCGAGGAAGTAAAATCAGGATCTGGCAGATTATTAATTAGATGCTTTCGTGAGAAACACAAATGTAGAGCAAAGACGCCGTCAGATAACAATTAGTGAAACCACAACTAGGTACCTACCGCCCAGTTTACCTTGAGAGGAATGCGGATAGACATACCAGATCGCTGTTAAATTATTCAGAACTTCTTAAAACATTCAGCTTTGACTATAAAGTTGTATTATACCTTTAAACTGAACATTTGAATGTGGGTTTTAAGAAAGTATGCTTCTGTTTCCTGTTTGACTGACTCAGTTAGGTCAATGTACTTTCCAGCATGTTATTATTGGAAAACATAAAAATGCTGACATCTGGTCATTTTACCTTTTTGGAACCTATAAGCTGGAATATTGGTCTATAGTTCTATTTCAAGTAAGGGGTTTTCTCTAGAGTTGTACATCACATCAGTGAATGTGTCAGTTACATGTCAAATATCGGAAGTATTTGAAATATGTCAGTTACATACAGTATGACATGCAGTCAGGTCCATAATTACTGGCACCATTGATAAGAATGAGCAAAAAATTGTTGTTTAAAACATATAATACACATACTGAACTATACTGCATGCTCAAAAATAAGGTAATATCAGTTGTTGCATACAAGGACAGCCACAAAGGGTTTAATCTATTAAATAATATTGTGATCAGATATAAATGTATCATACAGTGGAATTGTGTAGTGTTGATTTTTGCACCTGCCTAAAATTATACCTGCAGACTCTGTAGAAAAGACTACAACTCAAGGATTGTCCTTCGCAGCCACACAAGACGCTGCACAACCAACAGTTGACATCTAAAAGCACGAAGCATTCTCTCGAGTCACACAGGCCTATATACAGTGGAGAGAACAAGTATTTGATACACTGCCGATTTTGCAGGTTTCCCTACTTACAAAGCATGTAGAGGTCTGTAATTTTTATCATAGGTACACTTCAACTGTGAGAGACGGAATCTAAAACAAAAATCCAGAAAATCACATTGTATGATTTAATTAATTTGCATTTTATTGCCATGACATAAGTATTTGATCACCTACTAACGAGTAAGAATTCCGGCTCTTACAGACCTGTTAGTTTTTCTTTAAGAAGCCCTCCTGTTCTCCACTCATAACCTGTATTAACTGCACCTGTTTGAACTCGATACCTGTATAAAAGACACCTGTCGACACACTCAATCAAACAGACTCCAACCTCTCCACAATTGCCAAGACCAGAGAGGGTGTAAGGACATCAGGGAGAAAATTGTAGATCTGCACAAGGCTGGGATGGGCAAGAGGACAATAGGCAAGCAGCTTGGTGAGAAGGCAACAACTTTTGGCGCAATTATTAGAAAATGGAAGAAGTTCAAGATGACAGTCAGTCTCCTTCGGTCTGGGGCTCCATGCAAGATCTCACCTCGTGGGGCATCAATGATCATGAGGAAGGTAAGGGATCAGCCCAGAACTACATGGCAGGACCTGCTCAATTACCTGAAGAGAGCTGGAACCACAGTCTCAAAGACAACCATTAGTAACACACTACGCCGTCATGGATTAAAATACTGCAGAGCTCGTAAGGTCCCCCTGCTCAAGCCAGAACATGTCCAGACCCGTCTGAAGTTTGACAATGACCATATGGATGATCAAATCAAATCAAATGTATTTATATAGCCCTTCGTACATCAGCTGATATCTCAAAGTGCTGTACAGAAACCCAGCCTAAAACCCCAAACAGCAAGCAATGCAGGTGTAGAAGCACGGTGGCTAGGAAAAACTCCCTAGAAAGGCCAAAACCTAGGAAGAAACCTAGAGAGGAACCAGGCTATGTGGGGTGGCCAGTCCTCTTCTGGCTGTGCCGGGTGGAGATTATAACAGAACATGGCAAAGATGTTCAAATGTTCACAAATGACCAGCATGGTCGAATAATAGTAAGACAGAACAGTTGAAATTGGAGCAGCAGCATGGCCAGGTGGACTGGGGACAGCAAGGAGTCATCATGTCAGGTAGTCCTGGGGCATGGTCCTAGGGCTCAGGTCAGTTGAAACTGGAGCAGCAGCATGGCCAGGTGGACTGGGGATAGCAAGGAGCCATCATGTCAGGTAGTCCTGGGGCATGGTCCTAGGGCTCAGGTCCTCCGAGAGAGAGAAAGAAAGAAGGAGAGAATTAGAGAACGCACACTTAGATTCACACAGGACAGAGGATCCAGAGGAGGAATGGAAGAAAGTCACGTGGTCTGATGAGACAAAAATAGAGCTTTTTGGTCTAAACTCCACTCGCCGTGTTTGGAGGAACTAGAAGGATGAGTACAACCCCAAGAACACCATCCTAACCGTGAAGGTGGAAACATCATTCTTTGGGGATGCTTTTCTGCAAAGGGGACAGGACAACTGCACCGTATTGAGGGGAGGATGGATGGGGCCATGTAACGCGAGATCTTGGCCAACTACCTCCTTCCCTCAGTCAGAGCATTGAAGATGGGTCGTGGCAGGGTCTTCCAGCATGACAACGACCCGAAACACACAGCCAGGGCAACTAAGGAGTGGCTCCGTAAGAAGCATCTCAAGGTCCTGGAGTGGCCTAGCCAGTCTCCAGACCTGAATCCAATAGAACATCTTTGGAGGGTGCTGAAAGTCCGTATTGCCCAGCGACAACCCCGAAACCTGAAGGATCTGGAGAAGGTCTGTATGGAGGAGTGGGCCAAAATCCCTGCTGCAAGTGTGTGCAAACCTGGTCAAGAACTACAGGAAACGTATGATCTCTGTAATTGCAAACAAAGGTTTCTGTGGCAAATATTAAGTTCTGCTTTTCTAATATATCAAATACTTATGTCATGCAATACAATGCAAATTAATTACTTAAAAATCATACAATGTGATTTTATGGATTTTTGTTTTAGATTCCGTCTCTAACAGTTGAAGTGTACCTATGATGGAAATTACAGACCTCTACATGCTTTGTATGTAGGAAAACCTGAAAAATCAGCAGTGTATCAAATACTTGTTCTCTCCAATTTATATAAAACGTTTTTTCCCAGCACCAGTTTCTAAAGTTTGGAACTTGCATATAACCTTTGTTTGCTTCATGTGATGAAATGCTCACAAAGTCTAGTCTTTTAGCAAACAATACAATCTAATATTGAGGATGAAAACATTACAGATTAGTGGATTATTCAGATGAATACAACATTCATACAAGGATAAAACCATACATGATGTAGATAGGAAATGGCTGTGTCCCAATATCTGCA
This sequence comes from Oncorhynchus gorbuscha, assembly GCF_021184085.1. Classification (NCBI taxonomy): domain Eukaryota; kingdom Metazoa; phylum Chordata; class Actinopteri; order Salmoniformes; family Salmonidae; genus Oncorhynchus; species Oncorhynchus gorbuscha. Next base: position 14,915,956 of record NC_060196.1, on the reverse strand, counting down.
ACTGCATACTTAGAATGTGTGTCCAAGAAAGACATACAGAGCCTCCTGTACTTCTTTCTGATTTGTGCTCATCTGAAAATGCCCCAGTGGTCTTGTCCTTTCGGTGCAATGCTAAGAAAGTTGAGGATAGAAACATGAGGTAATTAGTTGACCTTATTTCCTAGTCAAACCAAGAAAACCAAGATAATCATGTTTGTAGACACAGCATAGTGGAATACATGTTTAACTGTGCTTCTACTTTCATGCGGTACTATTCAAATGACCTTGATGTTGTATTTAACCCTCCCGTGGTCCTGGGGGTCGGGGTGACCCAGGTCCTGTGTTTCCAGGGCTCTGCGCTCTGCACTCATGGGACAGAGCGACAGTGACACCTGGCGTATGTGACTTGTATTGCGTTTCACACTCAACACTTTGATAAGGGCCATCATTTCCAGACCATGGAACAGGACCTGATCATGTGTCCCCATACATTGCTTATATCATTGAATTTTGACGGGGGTTGTTAAGGTCTGACCAAACAGTGCTGTGTATTCCACATCTGTCTGACCAATCCGACCACAGATGCACAAGTCAACCATGATGCTGCCTCAAGCTTGGTAATCCGACAATGGTTCCTTTGAGGACCCGATTAGGACAAGAACGTCCAGCCATTCATTTGCAATATAAGCACGATGATGCTCCTAGCTTGGTAATTGGAGGACCTGTCCTACAAACACCTGTTCTATCTATCTTGCCTCACTATCAAAGGGTGCTGTTATCCTGCAAGAATGGCCCAGCACTTATACCGGTCTCACCTACACTTCCAGATAAATGGAACCTTCTCACCACAGAATGGTATCCTGTCCATAGAGACACTGTTAGAGAACACATCCTTTGACAATGGACCAGGCTCCAAGGGTCTGACAGACCTTAAGATGTGCATTAGGAAATTCCTCGATTGCGCCGTAAGTCATACACTGTCACTGTGTTAAACGGACAAGGGTAAGGTAGTGAGCTTGTGTAACACATTGATTCTGTCTCCTTATCCCCCCCTCAAGGTTCAGAGACCCCAGGATAACGGAGTTCCGCTTGCATTCAGCCTGAGTGGATATATCGCCGTGAGAGATCTCACCGAGTCCCAGTTCGGGAGCATAGCATGTCCGGGTCTGTCTATTTACACAGAGGGTAAAAACAGTTTTGGTCGTGCACAAAGCAAGGCTTTGACTGCATTGGAAATGGCAATACTGTTCTATTTTACTCCCCTCTCACTATGTACTGGGTTGGACACGATGCATATATAAAGCGCTCCGCATGATGTGATAACCGCTGAGTGCCACTCTCCACCCGACGCTACGATCGACCGCTAAGTCGCGACTAAGACCGCTGCGGGATCCAGGCTGTGACTTGTACCCGTGCCACACACTTGTTAACCAGAGTTGAACAGGGCTCCAGATGACACTCGTTCTGACACAATGAATGATTGTGAACAGTTTCTGTTGCAGTTGTACATGAAATACATGATGATGTTACCAGATTCACTCTGTGTTTGTGAGTTTTATTGTACACACACACACACTTGTGTAGCATTTCATCATTTTATTATTGTTCATTTGCAGTGGATCATTTGCAATGGATACAGGCACAATGGTACATTGACATGGTTATATTCTCAACAATATACAAGTGATACATACTAAAAGCAAACCTGCGCCACTATCCTGGCAATGCGGATTGGGCTATTTGTTACATGCCGGGTGTCCGAGATCCACACCGGACCCTTCATCCGTGGCGGCTACCGGTTGTCCTACATCCACACCTGCTCCTTCTGAGCTTGCCCCTTCCACACTTGGTCCTTCCATCATCTCGCTCATATCCCTCCCCATTCCATCTAGTCCACAAAGTGGCAGGTAGGTAGAGAGCAACACTCGGCACACCACATTCTTCATTGCGCACCAGATGTCTTCCATGTTATAACCCCGTCCCTTGTTCAAGATGAGTATCATGTTCTTGGGACACCTAGGACCAGTCTCAATCCTAGTCTGATGCTGTAGAGTTTGATCGATCTCCGTGGTAAGGCAAACATCAAAGTCGTCCTGGGTTGGTTGTTTGACGTCGCCGGAGCAGTTTGACACCCGAGAAGACGTTCCCGGAGCTTTGTCAGCAGTAGCAGCAGCAGCAGCAGCACCTACAGCGCTTATAAATGACTTACATACCATGTGAGCCCTATACATATAGGTGTGATAGATGCTGTGCCTATACGGGCACTCGTGTATATCCTGCAAAATGGCCATCATTCTTCTGTTGCCCTCCTCAGAGATAGACGTATTGACTCTGCCGTAGCTTGACATCATCACTTTGACAGTTAATGTGAAAGGAGGGCCCGATGTTGCAAATTCGACCATACGGTTGAACATATCATCAGCTGCATCGGTCATATCGGCCGTATCCCTCGTCTCAGCCCGAAGCCAGGGGCTGCTTTCGTCAGTTAACATCAGGAAGCGATTGCTACCTTGGCATACCAGTGAAGGCTCCTGTGTGGGTTTGCCATTGAAGCCTGAGTTCGATGCCATTGCAGAAGCTACCGTTGAAAGAGTGTCTACACCACCACCACCACCACCACTAGCTTATATAGGAAACGTGATAGCCTAGAAGATGTGAGACACAACTATGATGTGAGGTTGGATTACCTGGCCAACCGATGGATGTTTCAGTACTAAGCCGAAGGGTGTTGTTGCTAGGTCTTCCCAGTCCGGCCGGCCGGCTGGCCCTAAGTAGAGAGGATAATAATATTGTCAGTGGCAACACCCTCACACACACACACAAAGTGACCGGCTCGCCACCCGTGCCAAGTGCGCTCTTGCCCGCAGCTCAGCGGACCCGCTCGGTTCCAACGATCGGCCATGGCCGCGCGTTTTACGGCCGCGCAGGTTCTAGAACAGATCTTGTCCAGCGTGGACCAAGAAGACTACTCGGATTGCCAGGAGGAGGAGGACGACGAGGTTTCGGATGAGGAAGACGGCGAGGAATACAACCCCGAGAGCCGCGAGGTCGACGATGCCTCTTCTCCCTCTTCTGGGGAAGAGCAGCCCGAGGAAGAGGCGCCCGAGGACGAGCACGAGGACGAGCACGAGGACCGCGGTGAGCAAGAGATCTCCTCGGCCCCGGACCGACGGGAGCCTCCGTTGCTGTCGAAAAACGGCAAAATCGAGTGGTCCCCCGTGGCCTACGGTCGCCACCACGGGCCCCTGGCGATCTGCCACGCCGGGCCGGACCAGACGCCTACCTAGGGCTGCTGATCCTAGCGGGCGTCTACAGGTCCCGGGGCGAGGCCGCGGCAAGCCTGTGGGACGCCGAGAGCGGCAGGACCGTGTTCCGAGCCACTATGTCGCTCAAGGTCTTTCACAGGTACTCGAGGCTGCTGCGATTCGACGACCGCCAGTCGAGAACTGACAGACTCGCCACGGACAAACTCGCAGCCATACGGGAGGTCTGGGACCTGTGGGAGGCGCGGCTGCCGGCCCTCTACAACCCGGGGCCCGACGTGACGGTGGACGAGCAACTGGTCCCGTTCAGAGGTACTGTGCTTGCGCTTGTGCGCGTGCGTGCGTGCGCATGTGCTTACATGTCTACACTGACATGATTACAATTCTGAAATGCACAATGGCTTGAGTTAAGGACATAGAGTTCTATATGTGGCTGGTAAATGTGACAGTTGCAGTAGGTGTCACGGTCAACAGACATTCCATGATGGGTTACGGTTAGGCACAGGCATTGTGGCTGTGTAAGCTGTTCAGAGAGCTACATCTCAGCATCATCCTGAGGAGCCACTAGCCACCTCCCTAGCAACAACAGTTAGAAACATGAGGCAATTTCCCTGGGGTTATTGACCGTTTGCGGGTTGGGGTATGCTTCCAATTCCATAGTACTTACCATTGCTGGTTTCAAAAGAACTATGATACCATTTACACACATATAGCGAAATAACTACCGGTTTGGACCATGGCCTATGTAAACGGAAGACAATTCGATTCAATCCGTGCCTCTTACCGAAATGAATATGGCAACTGGCCTCTATTGAACAATCTCTGGGTGAGAAGTGGTGGGGTTCCGTCTCCGAAGAGCAGCTAATATCATACCTAAATAGACCCGATGTTACGGTAGGAGCTATTGCCATCGTGGCCTACTTTGGTGACATGCCCGGAGGTGTGTGTTCAGGTATGGTGAAGAGCCCCGACAATAGCCTCGTCTCATTTGATATATACATCACCCGAGGCTATTACAAATGCACAGACTTCGTAGACTGGGACAGCAGTGATCCTGCTGCGATGATAGAGGATGTGATTAAAGCAGTCCCAGAAGGTTACTTGATGGCTAGACCGGGAGACATACCCGATGGGCCGAACAATTCGTCTGGCACACCTGTGGTGGAAGGCATGCGTTACATGAAACAGCAACTAAAGCATGCATGGTGGGGACTTCTAACGGGCAGTTCCCCAGGGTCACAGAAGCACATTGAAGTGATACAGGACCTACAAAAAATGGAAGAGGAACACCCCAATCCGGCTGCAGCAATCTGTCACATGGACGAGAACGAGATTGGATACCTCTTCGAACTTGTAACCGCTAACGGCAACACATACAGGGTAACATTTGATAAGTATGGGTTTGTGCTTGTAAAAGATGTAGTAGTCAACAATGTGATTGACACAGCATTACACTTCCACAACATGGCACGTTTGCTGGACTATATGAGCAAGGTTGAAAAGGTGACCTTTGTGCCAAGACCCTCTCCTACTCTGCAAGAGCTCTGCGGGAGCAGGATGGCGAAAGATGCAGCAGGACTGATCAGGAGACAATGGGAGATGGAAACTCCACCCCATCTCAAACACTTCATGCAGTCCGGTCCATATGCAAAGAGATAGAGGACATGAAGATTGAAGTCCTGCATCTCAATGAATATCAGGCAGTATATGTGTGTCATTATACTATACCATTATGTATCCTTGTTTTTACGTGACAGCAATAAAGTCAATCACCAGTCATTTCAGAGCCTTGTTTGTTTTTATTCACATGGATTACAAAGAGAAGTCACATTTACCACCACACATGTTCCACCCAGAGATTATGGCTGTATCCAGCCAGGCTCACTGTCTACACCCCTGTCACAATGGTTGTTTATTTAGCCCTGGGCACTCAGCCAAGTGTGTCTGGTCTCCAGGTTTCCAAATCTAATTGTTTATCTAGCCCTGGGCACACAGCCAAGCCTGTAGTGGGTGTGCACCCAACCATATTACAGGGAAATGAGTAAATATCAAGGTAGGTTCTTTGGCTCTTTAAGCATTCGGCCTGTCTCAACACTGGGGAAGAAGTATCAAGTCTATTCAAAATGGCTTGGATGGGAAGAAACATATGGCAATTGGCCTTTATTGGACAGAACATGGAGTTAATTAATGATCAGTCAGATATGTGTGTTCGGTTTTATTCATAGGAAACATTACTGCATAACATAGTTCACCTGCACATATCACACCAGTGTTGTTAGTCCATACATTTCACCCCATAGTAAAAGTTATACCAATCTTTTAAGGACATATGATTAGCCAACATAAACTTCAACTGGGTTCTCCTGATCAACACCTCAGTGCTTAACTGTGTGACAGTAGCAAGACTGTCAATGTCTTCTTCCTCACATCCCTCGGCAAGCCTCAGCCCATGGATGAGTTTGGTGTATATGCCCGAGAGTGTTGATCCGTAGATTATGGTGATGGAGAGATGTCCAGTTATTTCACCTATGTTATCAGAGGGGCTCTCTATCAAGACTTTGATGTGAGGCGTATGGTGGTCTACAATGGCAATGTTGTCTGCGTACTCGCTCATGGTCTGGTACAGGGCGGTGACATATTTCATCACCTCATATGAGATGACAATGTCCCCCCCATACATGTGTCTAGGAGGGAAAGATGTACAGTCAAGGTCTTGGAAGACTCGGTTGGTTGCCATCTCCTGAGTGACTCTGTGGAGAATTCCAAGGTTGTCAAGGGAGGCTGATCTCAAAAGAGCTAGGACATTTCTGAGAGCATCATAGTCCTTGTCTGCGCTGAGTTCCTGGCACGGTATGCACAAGTAGCTGTCGGCACACTGAGGAAGAGAAAAGGATGAGATTCCACTGGGTCCCCTCGTAACGCTGACAAGGCCTATGGTAGAACACAGGCCGCATGTGAATTGAAACTCCCCTCGGGTAGAGGTGACCAGAACGTCTAAAGCTCCTTTTGCTCTGTCCGAAGCCCAGAGGCTGTTTGACATCATGAAGGCAAAGACATTGATGAGAGCCTGCCTGTTGTCTTCGTCATACACAGATAGGGTTCGATTAAACGGCACCGTGTCCGTGCCAGCTATCTTGATACAGGAGCCACCGTTGATGTCAACATTCCACTCGGATGAATGCTTAGCCGGATCATTAGTCAGGACCCTTGTCTTGTTGTCATTGAGGACTGTGAACTTGACCGGTATTTTCTCCAAGGTGCCTTGCTTGTATGCGGTAACTGTCATGTTGTCAATGATGAACAGAGTGCTGCAGTCTCCAAAGGGTATGAGTCCGTGCAAGTCGATCTTGAACATGGCAGGTTGATGTGCTTCACTGACCTTGTTCATGGTCTGGGTGAACACATACTCCTTCTGACTGAAAGACATCTTTACCCGGGCTTGGGATGATAATTTGTACTATCACCGGTGTTTACTCGATGCATGTATACGGAATCGTATATACGCTGTTTTTCGTGTCAATCTAGGTTGGGGAACAGTTGAGCAGTGGCAATGTTGATGTGATCGTGGCCGCGCCAGGAGCACGAGAGCCACCGTTTTTCATTGACACACCGCCCTATCCTTCTCTTCTTGTCCTCACCGTAGACACGCTGGATAAGCCTGTGGCCCGGGATATTGTTAGTGAACAGGTCCTTGTAGAAGTTTACAACCTGTGCAATGATAGGTAACCTCCCTGCAGTCAGAGAGAGGACGGATCCTCTTTCCGAGCTTGGCACGGATTGGGTTGATCCACTTCTTCTCCTTGAAGGTCTCGATCCAGGTTCGCATGACTTTGTCGTCGGCGCAACAGTATGGCATGATGCAAAGAACAGATTCCGGGTACATGACGGGCCCAGAGCTGAAGGCGTCAGGGGTGTGTATCTGCAACACGAGTACGGTCTGATACAGAAGACCTGCCAGGTCAACTAGATTCCTCTCACACAGCTCGCTTCTCACTATGGAAAGCCTACCAGTGGACCCGGAGATCCCGGCATCTGTCAGCATGACATTCGGCACCGAAAGCGAGATGGAGGCGTCAGAGCAAGAGTCGTTGTTGCTAAGGGACAGTATGCCTTCCGCGATGGCTTCCGTGAGCCTTTTCCCGAGTGAAGCGCTTAGGTTCCTGTAGACATCACGGGGCTGTAGGGACATGTCCTCTGTGATCACATTGATGCAGACCTCGAGTTTCTCACCGGGCAGACGAGCCACAGTCTCCCTGTTTATCCTTAGGTGCTCCAACTCCCTAGTACCGCAGACCGGTATCATGTGTTCGGGGCAGTTGTTCATTACCGTGGTGAAAGCCATGGTTGCCCTCTTCAACCTCTCTCTGACTGATGAGATGGAGGTGAGCAGGTGCTCTTTGCAATCATCCAGGCTGTGGGAGCCGAGAGCAGAACTGTACATGTAGCGGGGTAAGCAGTAGTCTATAATGCAGTGAGCCAAAAGCTTCCCTGAGCGGTTGACCAAGGTACAGTCTGCATAGTGAGCTATCAGCAACCTGGGTTGGCGAAACATTTGTTGAAAGGCTGGTAGGGGTGGGAGATGATCTCGGGGTACGAGGAGGAATCCATCGGGGTGCTTTGGGGCTGGTCGCCGTGATGCTCGTCCGAGTTGTCATCTGTGACGCGATTCGATCCGCAATTGTACTCGGTATCACCGTTAGGCACCTTGCTTGATTCGGAACGCTTGGCCTCGCACATGAGCGATCCACCGAACATGGCCGTGATACACCCTGTGCTAGCCTGGAGGTTCAAGGGGTATCTGTAGAAGGCTGCTTCGCAAGGTTTACACTTATGATACTCGGCTTAACGGAGAGCCCTGTGATCTGCTGCAGCCACGTCTTCACAGTTTCTAGGTAGGTCGTTTTAACACTGGAGTTGGCTACCTTCAAGCGATCCAGCATTTGTTGACTAAAGTGCTTGTTCTTTGATGATTTGATGAGACTGCTCCAAGGAAAGAACCCTGCTGCCATCTTGGACGCGATGAGTTGGGACGCTTTGCACGCTAGCAGGTCTCTGAGGATGGCTTGCTTGCGTGAGAACATGTGGTTCATGCAGTATTTCCAGTCCTTGTACAGTGTTCTCACTGTGATGGTGTCGACCGCAGCAGACCCGTAGGTCCGTGCGGGAACCAGTGTCGCAGAGACCGCAGAGAACCCAGAGTCCAGCTGTAACGTTATAACATCTTCCACTCTGTAGGAGGTTAGAAAGGAGCTAGCTCGATGCAAGTCTAACCACTGCCCGAGATCGTCCAGGATCGGTTCCCTCTCCAGGTATAAGATTACATCTCCAGCCTTGAGCTGGTGCCAGGGAGAGGTGGAAAAGCAGGATACCATGTCAGTCTCCAGTTTGATGCAGTCTCCCCTCATGACGCAGGCTATGAAGGTGTCCGTCACGGCAGAATCACAGGGGGATCGCAAACTTTTGAAGGCCGACAGCCCCCTGACCTTTACGTAGATCGAAGACAGATCACCCTTGTCGTCTAGGTTGTGACTGAGGGACACGTAGGTCTTCTTAGCTACGTGGCAGTAGACCGAGCAACTGTTTTCATACTCCAGCTTCACTCTCCTTTCTTTGACGAAGGGTCCTGTGACGTCGGCAACCTCTTCGGACCCAGGGACTCTTGCCACAAATACGGGATATCCTTCCTTGGTCAATGTTCTTTTCGGGTCTCTGACTACATGTTGGTGTGTGTTACCTCTGCCTATCACGTACATCCTCTCGAGAGTGTCCTCCACCAAGGCCGTGTGCACGTAGTCCAGAAAGGCAGGCACCTGGGCACCAGCCCTCTTAAACGTGTCACCCACAGCCGTCCGGGCCTTACAGGCAAAGCTCTCGAGGAGTTTACTGTCAGTCTCCCCGGACCGGGGCGTATCTTCTCTGTGCACGTCTACATCAGACACGTCGGTTTCAGGAAGGTCCCCGGGGCCGTATCCAACTGAGACCATGACACTGTCAGTGTCTCCGTAGACAACTGGGCAGCGGTGCTGATAGAAAGTAGACACGCAGTTGTTTACCACGGAAATCTGTTGCCTGCCATGGCCAGATATGAGAGGGCCGCAGGGACGAGGAGCTGTTCCGTAGAAGGAGTTGGCTAGGACTTTACACTCTCCTTCCTGCAGCTTGCAGTAGACCCGCTCGGCCTCGCTGATGTCAGGGTTCTTGAGTTTCCTCTTGAACTCAGCTCGCTGGTTGAGATAGTACTCCACCGAGGAAGAGAATATGCCCGGGGCACGGATAAAGCAGCCTTGGGTCTGGTCGTACTTGAGAATGAGCGATGCATACTCAAACCCCTCAACCTCCCAGTTGTAACACACCCAACCGGATAGATCGTGGGGAAAGTTCACAGGAGGCCAGGGGATGGTGGTCTCAGGCGAGACGATGAGAGCGCACATGATGGAGGGGTACATACTGGAGAAGTCGAATGACAGCTCCAGACCCATGCCGGGTCCCGAGTAGTGTAGGCCCGTGAGGGGGTCGCACACCGCTCCCCCCTTCCACTTGTCACTGTCACCATTGTCAGAGGCGAGATTGGGATCCCAGCGCAGGCGGCTGTTCAACTCCTTACCCAGGGGTCCAGCTTTGACTCTGAGCGTATCGAGTGTATACTTGAGCTGAGGGATCTGAACCGAGTGAATGCTCTGTACGAAGCCGCAAAAGTTATCCCCTCTTCCGTGTACCACCACGTCTATATTGAGAGTGGCCCTACATCGATGGAACAGAGCTGATACTGGGTTGAGAACTTTAGCCAGCCTGGCGCACAGCTGAGAGTCGACCAAGTTGTAGACCAGCACGGCAAATAGACTCTTACCTCCGAGTCTGATCATCTCGTCCATTGTAGAGTAACCCACGTTGGCAAGCTTGCTAAGCTTTCTGGTGTCCTTTGGGGCCTTTCTGTGTAGCTTCCTGACCTTGGAGATGACAAAGGGTGCCACGTCGTTCAACTTCATGCTGGTACACGCAAACTTTATGTCTCTGGTCCCCGCCATCCTGTACAGATCTATGATGTTCATACCGCAGCTGTTCATCTTGAAGTGGCCCAGCTTGGCCTTCTCTTTGTTGAATGTTTCGATGTGCACAGATATCATTCGGAGCTTGTACTCGGTCAAGGTTCCGTTGAGTAACACAGAACCTACGCTCTTCAGCATCTCCTTGTACATATCTAGGTAACGTACGTTTTCAAACTGGAAGAAAGGTACCATGTCATCGGTCAGGACCCTTGTCACAAAGAGGCCATGCCAGGCTCGCAATAGCGAGGCGCCTCGTTCCTGGGTAACGGCGTCGCGGAACTTGGTGTAGTTGGATTCAGTGTAGAAATGCACACGCTGCTCGATCACCCTCACATCGAATTCTGCGTTGAACACGTACAGGAGTTCTATGCCGTACTTGTACAACAGTTGGATCATCTTCTCCAGGACTCTGAGTTCTCCGGAGCACGGGTAAAACATAATCCTTGTGACATCGTCTACACCGGCACGCCTGGCTAGTTCGTGGTCCACCTCTGGGTGATGGTTGCCTGTTACCTTACATTTATTGTAGACAACCATCAGCTTCTTTCTGTGATGATCGGGTGAGATTTTGGGTATGTGGGAGTTGAAGATCACGATAGAGATGCAGGTTATCTCGTGCTGCTGACCTGGCATGTCAGGCGAGAGAGCAGGGATGGAGACGTGCTTACAATGTTTGGACAATTGTAACCTGCCAGTTTTTAGCGTGTGAACCAGCTTAGTCCTGTACTCTGTCATGCCCTCAACCGTACGCTCAGTGCAGTAGGGGAACCTGTAGGCGAAAGAGTCGCATCTTAGGGACATATTCCGGTATGATTTGTCAAACATGATCTCAATGTCCAGACACGCTGCCTTGTAGAAATAGGCTACGTGTTTAGTGTCAAAGAGCTTAGTCTCAGCCTCGGACAGGTCGTGATCATAGATGAGTTCGGAGACTGAGAGGACCTGGTTCAGCTTGTTTGCGGATATGAAATAGACCCTACCGAACATGACATCGGAGCATAGGGCAGGCGTGTTACCATCTCGAGCAATGTAGTAGCCCTTGTCGGGGCAGAAGTCTCCAAACGTGAGTGCTCCCCTGACGGTCTCTACATACTTTTTGGCCAAGGATATACATTTAAGCGGGAAAACCAGAGCATTTACTTTCCGCTTAATGTCATCATGGAGAACTCGGATGCTCACTGGCTCAAAGCAAAATGTTTAGACCAATGTCTACCAACCAGCTCCCAGGTCTCTTCCTCGCCATCCTGATCTCGAACTAAGTCTAGGTCATAACCCACAACAGGAGCTATACCAGTAACTTTGAAGTGTACGGTAGTGTAGATGTTGATATCTTGAGCAAGTACCACCAACCCTCTGCACAAAAGAGCCTCCTCCTGCCTGTTAAAGAGGACAGACTTGATCATCACCCCGACCAGAGTAGGCTCAAGGCCAGGGTTGACAACTCTACGCTCAGGGTAGATGTTAGGAAAGTAATCCACGAAAGGCACGGCTTTGTTCATGATTCTGAATCAAGAGACCTAGGGTACTTTACAGAGCGTAGTCACTTCTTTTAACTACTATTCAATGACAACCGGATACCCCTTTTATGGTATCAAGCATCCAACGGAGGCTAAGGCAGCAAAGTGTTGAACTAAGGAGCATTTGGACAGCAAAGGGGGAAGATCGTCATCAAGAACAAGTACAGGCCTACACAACCAGGGCTGAATTATCCATTTCATGCCAAGGTTGAGGTATCCGCACACGGCAGGCTTATCCGATCAGTGCTGAAGTTACCGTCTCCAGCCAGGGGCTCACGTATCCGAACACGGCTGACTTATCCAGCTACGAGACATTGTAGGGTGAATTATCCATGTCAGCCCAAGTCTGAGCTAACCGATCACGGTTGACTTCTCTGTTCAGGGCTGCAGTATCCGTGTCCGACCAAGGCTGAGGCATACAATTATGGATGCCATATCCAGCCAGGGCTCACATATCATTCCAGGGCTGACTCACACAAGTATGAGACATTGTGAAACTTCAAAACTACCCTGTCAAAGACATTAGGTTTAGTGTAACATCTATGCCTCGGGGTTAGGAAGTAGTCTCACATAGAGTGCTCAATTGTGTCAGACCAGAGAAGGCAACACTATCTAGGCATGGCCACTAAGAAAAACAACAAGGTGTCAACCGATTGTAATAGTTTGCCTCACAGACAAGCAAATACAGCTGTGTTAGAAACGGTGAAGGTACCATTCAATAGGAGAGCCTTCTTCTTAGCGGTTGACACTGACATAGTACACGACAGGATATCGGACGAGCTGTCGTTCGGCGCGTTGTCCCCAAACCACAGAGCTACGTTCCAATTGCTCCTATACCTGACATATTGCTGCAAAGGGGAGGTTCTCCAAGTAACTCTGGAGAACACAGATTTCTGCAGCATGTCACCTCCTATCAGAGAAGATTTTGCTCAAGGGCGCCTATTCTGTTTCATCTTAGACATTAGCAACGAGGAGACATGTGAAACAAACACGCTATCGTCTAGCCTCGGTGTACCATCCAGGTTGGGCACACTGGCCGCATCTGACGATGTGGATGGGGACGTGTCCAGTACCCAGCTGCTCAGTCTCATGAACATGAGTGTGAACATGGAAGTGTTCAGAGGAGATGACGCAAGGTATGACACCAATGACCACACGTCCTCACATCAAGCAACTGGCGATGAGATGACAGAAGCCTTTGAGGAGGCGTTCAATGCTTTCATGCGACTGCAATTGGTTAGGAAAAAGGCATCATCCCTCAACAACGCTATGATAGTGATGAGAGACAGCAAGGGAGAGCTAGGCTCCATGTTCGACTGGGTGGATATTCGCAGTGATACACTGAATTCTACCAAGGTGGATAAGAAGAAGGTGAAAGAACTACAGGGTTCCATGTACACCCCAGCCTGTCAGTCAGGGAGGCAGGTGATTGTCTTACCAGAGTCTATAATGGACCTAAATCTCAATGTTCTGGAGACCTCCATAGGGACGATCACAGACAGTACAAGCGAAGGTGAATCGAAGAACTTGTTCCTATCGATCATGTCTAAACTGACGAGCATGCAGTTGCTGAAACAGAAAGCTGTTCAAATGGGCTATAACGAGACCATGACGGAGGATATGAGATTCTTGGAAAGACTGAAACGTTTCACCAGCGACCTCAACGGGTCCTTGGGAGGCTTGGAGGTTGACATCAGAGGCCTCTTGGTATTCAGGTACTCTGTGGATAAACTCATTGACAGGGAGAACCCGGACCTGTTTCTCAACTCTCTGATCCACAGGCACATGCCCGTCTCCAAGAGCCGCATTGACAGGGTGTTATGCGACATAAAGAGTAAACGCAGGACTAAAGCTATCACGTCTTTGCTGAAGAAAGGAAGGTGTCAATGCAAGACAAGGCTCACCAATGACCGCATTGGAGCATGTAGGGGAGAGTGTCAGACTGCTTATTCGTGTTTCTACAACACATCCGAGCATCACCCCTTCATTGTGAGTAAAGATGACCACAGCTACTACTTTGCTCACCTATACCCTCATCTGGGTAAACTGGAGCGCCTCAGCAAGGAAATGAAAGTCAAGTACAGAGGACGCAGACAGTTTGAGAGCATAGCGGATATGGTTTTCAATATCCTTGTCAGGCACCAGTTCAGTGACAAAGAGTCATTGTATGAAGGGTTGACCGATGTGATAGACGACGAAATGAGAAACTCAAGCCTGTCTCTCGGGCACGACCTCACCGAGATCCACGAGTCGTGTTACCTGGCGCCGGGCAATACCGACGAATATCCGGAGCAGTCGGACACTCTGGATCCGGTGAAAGTGTATGACCAAGCATTGGTGCGCTACTTGTTCTGTGACAGCCTTCAAGTGGGCAGGTTGTTTCAGGCGTCTACAACGTTCAATTACATTATTACCAACACCGCTCCCAGGTACACGATAGAACGGATTATGCTCTTAAACGTCACAGGTCCCGGTGAAGGTAAGAGTTACACCAACAACGTGCTAAACTATCAGTTCAGAATGGTAAAAGGCTGCATAGAGACTCTGACGTCTTTCACCCCGCAATCTTTCAAGTACAAGCAGAAGAGGAAAGCATGCGTAGTCATGATAGACGACGCTCATATAACCCACGAGAAGAACATGAAATCAGTCGACAAAGAGTCCAACGTGATCCCCAATACGTTCAAGAACCTGTTGGACACCAGCGTACTGGAGAGCGATGTGGTAACCAGAGACATGAGCAGCGGCAAGGTGGAAACGGTTAGGTACAAGGCTGTCCACAACTGCGGCTTTGTGTGGAACACTAACACCATGGGCTTTGTGAGTGAAGCATGGGCCGACCGGTGTCTGATCATGGAATCAGAGTTTCCTGAGCATGTAACTCGCACACGTAGCACCAATCAGATACAGGACACAGTAGTCAAACTCAAGATGGACCGTATAGCTGCAGTGTGTCTGTATAGGCAGAACCTGATCCAGTCAGCGACCATGATTGCAGAGTCCGAGATAATGCAGTTCGGCGTGAGGTTCAACACCAGCAGGGACGCATACCTTGCAGCCTTATACGCTAGTCACATTGTGTGCACGGGAGTCGTCAGTCGGAGGGTTTCGTTCTGCATCAACCAGCTTGTGTTTGCTGAGGCCATGAAGTTGGCGTGTCACTTTGTCTTTGACATATGGATCCCTCCCTGGACAGATATCCCGGTTGAGAAGGAGTTTCTCGACCTGAGAGGTTACATGAAGCAGATGAACAGGAACAGGCTGAAAGCTCTGGACCAGCTTTCCTTTGGACAGATCTGCCTGGAGACCAACGCTGTCTACAAGCTGTGCACTGCAGCCTGTCTGCCGGACATATGTCCCCGTGCGGTCGACATACAGGGTCACTTTGCATGCAAGGTGCTAGGGTACATCTTAACCCAGATCCATGAGCAGCATCTCAAGACTAGTTTGAAAAATGGACACATGTCCATTTTGGGAATAGACTCTATGCTTTTCTCTGATAAAGAGATCAAGGGTGGCACCGATGTTGCGAACGGGATGCTTTTGCTGTGCTCCACATGCAAGGTCCCGGCTCGGCGGGGTAACAACCCTGCTATGAAGAATTACAAGCTGTGTACGTATAGATACGCTACCAACCACAGCGCTCCGCATATCAGGAGAGGCAACTCGAATCAGTGCAAGAAAGTAGGTTCTGTCACAGTTCCACTTGAAGCGGTATACGATATCCTTGCCCTGTATGCTCCAAGTTCTCACTCAGGCTTTTGGGATCAGTTGGGTGAAGCGATGGTAGAGGCGTACGAGGAAGGAGACTTCCAGGACGGGAATGCTTTCGGTCAGTTTTCCAATCAAAGCGGCGAAGAGCAGCAGCCTAGGCCCAGATTGATATTCACCCTGGACTTCAACAAGGACCCGCTGCGGTCTGTGGTAATGGAAGCCACGGCGGCGATAGAACCACTAAACAAACTCACTTTCAACAAGTGCGTGCTGGGAGGGGAGACATTCCAGTACTCCGCGCCCTTGTATTACGGGGGAGTTGTCAGAAAGGCCATGGCTAAGAATGCACCTAAGGAAGCTTATGATAAAAGGCACCTGAAAGAATCTAGAGTAGGCCCGAAAGGCACCTTCCACGGGCCCAGACTGAATGTGTACTCAGGGGAGTACTCTGGTGTACCCGTGAAAAACATGAGCTCCTTTTGCACCACCAGGACTGTGTATCACCAGGAAAAGATACTGTTGAGAGTCAACCGTGATAATCACGGTCACTTAGCTGAGTTAGAGAAGGACTGGGAGTGGAAGGACGCGGCCAATGTGTTTAACAAGATTCACGGCACTGATGTGTTCTCTGTGGAGATGTTGAAACGGGACTACGCTGCGACAATGGTGGACGTAAAGGGAGAGTTGATAACTGCAAGGCCTCGACGTTCCAGAAAACTCAGCGCCATGATAACTACATTGCTCGAGTCAGACGGAGGCTCAGCCCTCGCCCTGAGGAAGGGTATGATGCCTGCTAGTGACACACAACAACGCAGGACTCACACTCAACCTCTTGGGGAGGTGTCCATGCCATGTAGCCAGGGATGTAAAAGGCCTAAACCCGCTCAGCATTCGAGAGACTCTGTGGAAAGGCTGAGAGTGGAAAAGAGAAAACGCCCCAGGTTCGAGGGTGTAGACAAGGGAGGACACTAATGCGAGCTCAGATGGCAATATAAATTGATAGACCCCATCTGGTTGCTGTAACAAACACAATGTGAATAAAGTGTACATACAAAAAGCAGTAACCTGTGCATAGTGCTTATGTTATTATATCACCCTGTTTGACCTGATATGACAAATGTCCTTTATGGGCATGACTGGGAGAAGAGATCACATGTTGGACAAGTACTTTACTTCACTTTCATTTATTATGTTTCACAAGCAGTGATACACAAGGTTCTACCTCTCAGACATATTCAGTCATTGACTGCAAGCAAATAAACTTGTTCACACATACATCCAAGGATAACCTGGTTAATTGTAAAGCGATATCAGTGCAAAGTGTTCACAGTGAACCGTGTCCTCTCTATAAGCTATATTTCCATAAAGTCATACTACTTTATAATAGATCTCAGACTACATTGGGCTGTGTATCATAAACCATGTATTCTCGATCTAAAGCTCTTCAGCAGCACCGGAGGGAGAGACGAGAGAGGCAGAGACGGGAGCAGGTTCAGCTCAACCCCCTAGTTAGTAAGTGCCTCAGGGTCATGGGAATGTCCCGGTTTGACATGTCCTTTGAGAACATGAGTTTCACCCAGTTCATCCGTATGCCTTTGGACCAGTACAGGGTATACGGGGATGAGTTTGTCAGCCTTTACGCACAACTGCTCGACAGGATAGAAGCTCTATGTGCCAGCGCCTTCTCGATGCTAGATGACTTGAGACCACCCGGCACCCTCAGATCGGATGAGCCTGAGCAGAATAGCCTTTCAGTGAGGCAGACGTGTCCAACATGGGCCGACAACAGCCCTGACTTATTTGCTGATAATGATCCTCCAACGCAGCATACCGATGTTGGTCACACCTGGAACACGGACATCATCCCTCAGATCCGATGTAGAGACTTATTTGATGTGTCCTTACATGATAATGGTCAGCTGCTCGAAGTCTGCACACATCAGGTGGGCGAGTGCGATCGTTATCAAACCTAGGTTGTCAAACCCTGGGCATGGTGTAGTTTCACCAACAGGGTGTTTGAGTGTGACTCTATTATGTTTCATAACCTGTAAAATTTGTAAAATAAAGCAAAGTGACTCTGTCCACCCTGCCAGGTTGTGATGTTTTTATTCAGACTGATACACAGTATACATTTCATTTCGACACATCTTTCACATAGATGGTACACAACAAATATCCAGACATACCAGTGATATTGCTTATCATGTTGACTGAAATTAATTTATCAGTGGTATCCACTTCAACAGGGTCAAGTAATCCAGCCTCTCACCGGCTGCCCTGAGATCCCAGTTCATTTTGGCGTACAGTAGCTGTCTGTGCTTGTGGCAAACATAGCAATGGGCCCTCTAGTCCGAAGTACACCTAGTCATCACGGATACACCTCGCCAATCGTTCCCTCTAACAGGCTGTGGTTGCATCAGCACCCCTTCGCTGAGGTAGAGGAGTATCTCTGCTTCAGAGACTAAAGGCTAAAGGGACTGGTGATACAGTGCATGTTCCCTATAGCTATGCAGATATTGAGCACCACGTACTTCACCTCCTCACACTGGACATGGGAGCGGTAGTAAATGGTGCTTGCAATGAAGGGTAGCCAGTAGCACATAAAGAACGTGGCAGTGAGAAAGGTCAATACCTGTGCCCGTTTCATCTTGAGTCCAAACGAATTCCGTTTCACGTGCTGTCTGACACTGTACACTATCATGCCGTTGCAGTAAACGAGAACGACAATAGGTATGATGAAACAAATGCTCATCCTCACCCAGAAGACTGTAAGCCTGAGACTTGGATGCATAGCGTTGACACAGATCATGTTAGTCTCGGATATGGGACGAACAGTGTAATAGCATATGTCCAAGAGAGCCGAGAACATGGGTACACAGGCACACAATCGAGCCACGATTCTCCTTCTGCTTGCCGCACGTCTGTTCACTAGACACTTCAGTGTTGTCCTGTTGTGCACCACCTTCATGTATCTCTCTATGTTGATATAGACCATGAGAACTATTCCGTACTGGAAACAGAACTGTAAGGAATGAGGGAACAAAGGGCATGACGTTAGGTGAGCTGGTTGGACATGCATATGTGTACATGTCCCCATGGGCTAAGATTGCTGTCACCTACCGAGATCACCCCTTTCAGCAGTTTGCACATCACGAAGCCAAACACCCGGCCCCTCACGAGTATCGTCTGTGTAACCCACACCGGGACAGTCAGCAAAGTGGCTATGTCACAGAACCCCAGATGTTAAAATAAGATGTCGACATCACTGAGGACCTTACTTTGCCTCGCCGAGTACTTTGGACAGGAACAGTAGAGCGTGATGACCATGTATAAATTGATAACCAAGCCCGTGACCATAACCAGCGCGTGAAAGAAAGGGATGTAAATGGTGCGGCTGTATTCATAGAGACCATAACAATGTGATTCCGACTCTGGGTTGTGTGACGGTCTATTGAACATTGTAACATTGTCCAATGTGACATTGACAAGTGGGTCCATTGTAGCGCTGTAGGTATAGCAGGCCACTGACACCTTTGGTAACAGGACACCAGACTTTGTAAGGTATGTCTATGGTACTAGGACCTGTACAGACAAGATCATTGGTCTATCCAATGTCACATTTATGGAGTTCCAGTTGTCCAACCGCCGCTGGTGATTCAAACGATGGAGTTCGGATCACCCAAGCCATGCTCCTTGGTCCAACCACTGCTCTGCTTTGCAATAAATGTTACATGTATGGCCTGAGAAATATCCAAACACTGCTTATTAATCTACCCACAGTGTAATATATTGTGAACATCACTGACTGTTGTGTTTGTGTGAAACAAAAAACGAGCACTTCAGATGAATTACATACATGGTTTATTATAAAGTATAGTCAACGTATACATTTGTTTGGTAGAGTATAGCAACAAAGTAGACCCAGCCACTATAGCAGTTGACAACACTCTCAGGGTCTCAGTAGCCCAAGTCCACCTATTACGCTTCGAAGCAGATTGCGCACGGTCGAGGCTCATCAGGACATGGAAGTCGAGTCAGAAAAGCACAACCCCAAAGCCACAGGAGAAGAACCTGGTGAAAGGAATAGTTCACCATGTGATGTGTGTGGGCACGGGAGTCATCAACGGGTGTTTGTAGATGTGATTAAGACACTTTGCTTGAGCAAGCCTGGTGTTGATGATGAATGTTACGACTTTGGGAAGAATGCAACTGTGTTCATGGACAGTCTATTGAAAGTGACACCTCTACGTTTCCAATACGGGAACAGTTGCTTTACCGATTTGATAGAAAGCATGTCACAGCTAACTGTACCCAAAATGAATGAGATCCCCTCAGTGGGAAGCGGTGTCGGTTTAACCGACTGCTACATTGCTTACAAGGTACTTGGTGCGAGGACAATTCATCTGACGGACATCGAGCCTCCCCACGACATGGTGGAAACTCTGTCCTGTGTGGACGCAATTGAAAGGTACACTGGAGCGGACACCTTGATGTTTGTATACCCCTGTTTCCATGCTGATGGCTATGAAGGAGTCATCAGAACATTCAAAGGGCAGTACATTGTACTGGTAGGGGAGATGTGCGTCTCTGGCCAT